>NW_021825026.1:0-16865 GCF_006345805.1 Octopus sinensis | reverse complement strand
TACACATATATATAATATATAAGTATACCCACATATATAAATATACACAGCATATCTACAAATATACACATATATCTACACATATATAGGCCATGATTGACTGCTAAATCCACAAGTTTTTTTTTATTCTCTCTCTGATTATTTCCTTGTGTTCCTTTCTGTTGAAGAGCATAGGCTCGAAATATAAAAGACTTTCTCACTTTCCCAAGCATCAAACTAATACACCTGCTTGTTGTTTATACACCTGTCTTCATCTTTTGTTTTTCTGCAAATTTCAACTATATATATGTATGTATACATATATATACATATGTATATGTATATATACACACATACATATAAATATACACACACATATATATATATACATAAACATATACATACACACACATGCACAGACATTCACTCAAACAAGCACTGCACTGTCAATCTAAATACCGAAATAAGAAATCAGTGGAGCTCAGATAGTAGAGAGGTGGGGAAGAAGGATTGGCAAGAAAAGCATAAATGCTCAAATAAAGAAACAAATTATTGTTGTAGTGGTTGTTGTTGTTGCTGATGCTGTTATCTTAAGTAGTAATTACCACAGAACATTATTATGATTTTAAACATAAAGTAGTAATTAATAACAAATATGCATCGCAAACAATCTGGGGGAGCGAGTATGGAGTGGAGGGGGTACAGTGGGGGTGTATATCGAGGAGTGGAGAGAGGAAGAAATTGTGTGTGCGTGTGTGTGTGTGTGGGGGTGGGATGCTAGGATGTGTCTTTATGTGTGTGAGTGAGTGTGTGGGTATGTGTGTATGAATCCATGTGTGTATGTCATGATGATCACTGAGGTGAGTCAAAGACTGGTATTTAGGTCAAGTGTGTGTGTGTATCTGAATAGGTGCATGAGTGAGTGAGGAGAAGGGTGTGTGGGTGTTATGTCAGTATTGACAAGAACTTTGTGGCAGCCTCCAGTAAAGTCAGTGCAAGAAAGGCCAGTCCGGTAGGAATGGGGAGTGAAAGGGAGAGGTGGGATAACAACAAGGGCTAATTAATACAAACTGTTAATTCAATCTAAATAGAAAGCCAGCAAAACAGCATTGTCATCAGAACATTAGACTAGAAATGCCTCGTTGTGTTTGCTCTGGTTCCAGGAAAACTGAGTTCAAGTCCAGCCTAGGTCAACTTCACCATTTATCCCTTTGAGGGCCGATGAGTAATATACCAGTCCAGAGCGACAGAATGGCAAATTTGCCAGTGTCAGATGAAATGTCTTGTAGTATTTGTCTGAACTCTTTGCCTTCTGACTAGAATGCTGTGATGACATTGGTGCCAATCTGTGCAACAGGCAAGATGATTACTGGAGCTAAGCTATGGAACATTTGCCAGGACATTGGTGCCAAGCTATGCAACATTTGCCAGGACATTGGTGCCAAGTTATGCAACATTTGCAAAGACACTGGTGCCAAGCTGTGTAATACTTGTTTTGACTCTGGCACCAGGACTGTGTAAGCCTGTTGTTTCCTTCAACAACACAGGCATAGGAGTGGCTGTGTGGTAAGTAGCTTGCTTACCAACCACATGGTTCCGGGTTCATTCCCACTGCGTGGCACCTTGGCAAGTGTCTTCAACTATAGCTTTGGACTGACCAAAGCCTTGTGAGTGGATTTGGTAGACGGAAACTGAAAGAATCTCACCATATATATATATATATATATATATATGTATATATATATGTATGTATGTATGTATGTATGTATGTATGATGTATGTATGTGTGTATGTATATATATGTCTGTGTGTCTGTTTGTCCCCCCACCCAACATTGCTTGACAACCGATGGTGGTATGTTTACGTACCCCGTAACTTAGCAATTCAGCAAATGAGACCGATAGAATAAGTACTAGGCTTCTAAAGAATAAATCCTGGGGTCGATTTGCTCAACTAAAGGTGGTGCTGCAGCATGGCCACAGTCAAATGACCGAAACAAGTTAAAAGATAAAAGAGAACAAAAGAGAACACAAATGACATTGGCTTAAGCAAATGCAAGTCTTCTGCAATAAATTCTTGCCCATCACTACTTTGGAGAGGAACTTACTTGTGCAGATCAAAGGTCTCATGTGACATAAGGGAACCTCAGATATGATAATCTAATGTAATGAGTACTAAAAGGCAAATTAGCTAATTAATAATAATTATGTGATAAGGTCAAGAAGTATAATATTAGTCTATGACTTATATTATTTCTGAATATGTTTTGTGTCAAGTAAGGGTAACAACACCAGCTGTGTTTCATTCTTATTCTTGTCTCATCAGCAAGACATATATTTCACTGAGCCTGTTGAAGCAGTGGTGAGAAAATTACTAGGTAAATATATGCTACTGTACACACGTTTGTCATTAAACAGTAAAATTATTTCGAGAAAAAAATAATAACTCAGAGACACCATCCTTACGGATAAACAATAGCTAAGTTAAAGTATTTTACACAGTGCACATTAAAAAAAAGACCTAATTAGAAATAATTAGTGTCAAAATCAATGATATTATCATTTTCTCAATCAATTTATTCTGACATGTAAAGAAGACAGTTCTGGATATGGTTCGTTCTTATCACAACCTCATCAGCAAGGCAGGGACTTAACTGTACTTGCCACAATAGTGATGACAGAATCATTAATTAAAGATGCAAGATAATACCAGTTCAGACCCAATAGATAGGTAGGTAGTGAATGTGAGGGGGTGTCAGTTTGTTGGCATAGAAGATTGAGAAGAAAAGGCATAGTAGATGAGAATATGGTAATCTCATCTCATCTTCTTTGCCCACTTATTCATGGTTGGGCCATGGGGGCAGAGTCCTCAAGCACGCCTTCCATTAGGTCCTATCAGAAACAATCTTTTCACCCCAAAAAAGGGTCCAGAAGGCAACAAAATTTAGTAATATTTAGAAAAATTAAAGAAAAGTTTATAAGAATTATCTTCTTACAGATTTTCTCTGACAATAAAAACTAAAGTTGTTTTCAGGCATATAGCAAAAGAAAGTTTGAAGATCCAGAAAAGTTTAAGAAATAAGAAGAACTGAAATTTGAAGTTATTTTCAAAGAATAACAGGAAAAACAGTCACAGAAATGTTTGTGTAATAAAATGTTGAAGTTGTTTTAGGTGAAAATTTGTTTTCCTTTAAAAAATCTGTGGAATCAAAATGAAAATTAATTTAGAAGAAATACCTTTTGGAAATAATAAAAATGGTAAGAATAAAAACCAGAGACTGTACAAAACTGAAAATTTTAAAGATGCCAGAGCTTATGGAAACGAAAAAAAAAAAAGGGGGAAAGTGATTTTAGAAAATAGAAAAATGATGGCAAGAAAATGGGTGAAGAACAAATCAGGCTCATGCATGAAATCTTAGAAAATTAATTTTTGCTGCGGTGCTTACACAGAATTGGTCGGTGGAAACAGCTGACCACTTTCAGTCACAATGTCTTTTTTTTTTTTTATATATTTTGACATTAATAAAACAAACAAAAAAACACAGAAAGAAAATTGGTGGTTAACCAAAAAAAAAAAAAAGAAAACACAGACACAAGGGCCATAAAATCTGTAAAGTAAAAGAACAAAACAAAGAATATAAAACAGAAAAAAGCAAAAAAAAAGAAAACAAAAAACAAACAACCCAACTTGGTTAATTTACTCACATTGACTTCTTTCAAATCTTTATTGGCAAGCTGATTCAAGGGATCCAAGAAATTCTGTTTAACATTGTCCTCGAGGGCATATTTGATGTCTGCAAGATCTTTGAAGGCTTCCCCAGCTTCACCTAAGCAGGCTCCTAATAATGGATAGGAGATTGAATTAAAAAAAAAAAGAAAGAAAGAAAGAAAGAAAGCAAAGAGTTTATTCCGTTTCAGGGTTGGGCTTAGAAAAAGGGATTTCTTAGCAGAGAAAAAGCACATAAGAACTCTCTTAAAACATTCTGCTACTGAAATGATTAATTCAAAGAACCACCACCAGCCAACCATCACCACTATTACTATTTCCAATATTAGGGTTACCATATTTGATTTCCAATATTAGGGTACCATATTTGATTTCCAATATTAGGGTACCATATTTGATTTCCAATATTAGGGTACCATATTTGATTTCCAATATTAGGGTACCATATTTGATTTCCAATATTAGGGTACCACATTTGATGATATAAAAGGGTACCATATTTGATGACATAAAAGACACATGGGCATAGCAGATGCACTTCAATTTCAATGGCACATATCCGTATGGATGACGACAGCAGCATAAAGAAGTGCCGAGCTCTAATTGGGGAGGGTACCTGTGGAAGACGTGGGACGAATTGGTGAGACAGGATCTTCAGAACGAAAGGACAAGGGACCAGGGGATGTAGCAATTTGTTGTATTTGATAAAATACATTAAGCTAAGTAAAATCGCTGTCTTTCACACATACAAGCTTGTCCATTCAGGTGCTGGTGCCACTTGAAACGCCCTCATGCCGATGCTGCATAAACACACTGGTGGCAGTGACATGTAGAAAGCAGCTAGCACACTCTGTAAAGTGGTTGGCATTAGGAAAGGCATCCAGCTGTAGAAACCATGCGACAACAGACAGTTGGAATGTCTTGTAGAAACCACGCCACAACAGACAGTTGGAATGTAGACAGCTCTCTGCTAGCCAACCCCATGTCAAACCATCCAACCAATGCCAGCATGGAGAGTGGACGTTAAACGATAATGACGATGATGATGATGATGGTGATATTCCTGAATTTTAAAAATGGCTTTAGTGAATTAAAGCATCAAACATAGGTCTGACTTTACATATAGGACCAGTTACCATTTTGGGGACTTGCGACTTTTGAGTCTTATATATCCATCAAACGTGTTAATTGAAGGGGCTCTGAGGAAGCTATAAAATGTGACACTGGTACTCAACTCAAGGTGTATGGTTCCTTATTGCGAAAACAGCTGTAAGCTTATGAAAGTGATTCTGTAAACTCCTGTTCTTTTGTCATTTATTTATTAATTAATGTTATGCTCTGGACAGGACTACCAGTTCATATAAAAGTCGGAAGCAGAGAGCCATCTTACACATCATACCTCCTCTGTCAATCCCAACAAATGCTGTGATGTCTACTGAGTTCTTACAACCAGTTATTGGTGCTACTATGGCTAAGCAGAATCATTCATTCATTCATACATACATACATACATACATACATACATGCATGCATGCATACACACACACACACACACACACATGTATATATCAGAGGTGACTCCAGGTCATCAGCTTCACTTGGGCTCATCACAGATTTCACATAAGACACATGCCTGCTCAAAGAAATTCATGTTTTTCTACAATATCTCTAGACCCAAATGGCTTATTTTTTTTATATCTAGCACTATGTCTTCCTCTATTTTAAGTTACGGGTAAAAATAAAGCAACCCTGCAGAACACAACTGATCTTTACACACAGGTGCACAGAATAACAGCAATCAAATAATGACAGCAGAGTGCACAACAAACATCTGTCACCTGTACTTTTGATAAGAGATGCCAGTTCGTCTTTTACACCTACCAGGCTCATTCATATGAGCCCGATTTGCTGGATAATTTTTCAAGAATTTTGTAGAACAGAAACTTTCCATAGATTGGAATTTAAATCTTAATCTCTATAGAAATTTATTGTTTCAAAAAAATATTGTATTTGTATTACTTTAAATTTTTACGATTACAGATAACAACTCGGGCTGTAACTTCTGAGCCCAAGTCAGGCACATGTGAACGATGTTGAAAGAATGTCTGCTACGAATGATATTTTTTGACACAGAGCATCTTTAAGACGACAACCAGATGCTGAACGAAAATAAATTAACTGCGACCAGGCTCAATAAAAGGAGACCAAGTTATTGGCTACAATTACATACTTGAAGTCAGGGTAGGCAGAAATTAAATCACCTTACAAATACACGTTCATTTTACTAAATTTATATTTGGGCTAAGCCCAAACAGCCCGAGTGCTGGAGTCGCCACTGATATATATATATATATATATATATATTATTACAAATTTGGGAATTTTACCAATAGAACCGCAACTCCTATTTCAGGATAACCTTATTGTATGGAATACACATAGAAAGTTATATCCAATAAAATAATATAGCACATGTAGTATTGATTAAAATATCTTCTTTCCCCACAGAGTAATAACAGGTAAGTTATATAGATTTTTTCAAATACTTTTATTGTATTTTATAGTAGGTTTTTTAAACGCTTATATCATTTTATTGGATATAACTTTCTATGTGTATTCCATACAATAAGGTTATCCTGAAATAGGAGTTGCGGTTCTATTGGTAAAATCCCAAAATTTCAATAATATTATAAATGATATCATTTACATTGCATTAGTAAAGTGTAAAATAGTAAATGTCCTGATAACCTTGAATACTTATTATTCCCTTAGATTTTAAATATATATATATATATATATGTATCAAACCAGTCAGAATGTTATCATCAATACTGCATAGGTATAATTGTTGGCATGAAACCTATGGTAGCATTCTAACTAATTATATAGCATGAGTTTGACAGTAGACATACAGACAGGTAGATAGATAGATAAATAAGTAGATTGGTAGGTAGGTAAGTAGGTAGGTGGGTGGATAAATAGATAGATAGATTCTTTTATTTTTGTTTGTTTTACTTGTTTGTCATTTGACTGCAGCCATATACACATGTACACACACACACACACACACACACACATTTTAAAATTTCAATTTCTAACACATTCTAAAAATATGTTTGCCTCCTCAAGGTCTGTGATGGGGATGGGGCAGAGTGTACAAGTGTGTGTGTGTGTGTGTGCATGTGTACATGTGTGTGTGCATATGTGTGTGTATAAAACATGAGTGTAGTATCTCAATGCAAATATGTGTACCAAAGAATGTGTGTGAGTGCATGTGTTAGTGTGTGTGTGTGTGTTTGTGTGCGTGTGCGTGTGTGTGTGTGTGTGTGTGTGTGTGTGCATGCGTGTGTGTGTGTGTGTGTTTAAGTACCAGAGTAACTGCAATGTGTATACAAAGCAAATGAAAGCATGCAAGTAGACATAACTATCAAACAGCTGCCCTGCTCACATGTCTCCTCTCCCGTCCACCTCACCCCTTAGAACAGCACCTTTGACACTCATCTTCTGACCGCCACCACCACCACCACTAACACCTGCATACTGTTCCACTGTCACTGCGATCACCACCACCACCACCACCACAATGTCACTGTCTCTCTCTCTCTCTCCAGGACACACACACACAGCTTCTGTTGTGTCTGTCTAACTCCTGTGCTAATCCACATATGTTAACAATGAATCATAGACAAAAACTAAACTCGACCATAGAAACAACAAAACCACCTTCTGGTATGCAGTTCTTTCTTGCCCTATAAGCGTCACACATCTTTATTGTTCATATTCGTTTGAACCTATGTGCACAGGTGTGGCTTGGCTGACAGGTAAGAAGATTGATACCTAACCGCATAGTTTTGGGTTCAGTCTAACTGTGTGGTGTCTTGTGCCAGGTCCATTTAATACACTACCATCAATTCACAGCAGGGAAAGTCCACTATCATCAATTCACCATTTTTGGGGAGTTTTTCTGCAATAAAATAATCTTTAATTATTACTGGTGAGATACTATGTATACATTTTCTTGGTCAATTTTCCTCATAGTGAACTTTCTTCACGGTGAACTGACAGCAGAGAACTTTTCCTGCAGTGAATTGATGGTGACAAAGGTACCTGTGACTGTCTTGTGCAAATATCTTCTATTACAGTGACTTCTGGACACTTCAGGTATGTAACCACACATGTGCTTTCTTTGGAGTTTTTTCCTTCTCTCCTCTTTCTGATGAAGAGCCCATGCTCAAAACATTATACACACACTCATTTATCCATCTTGTATACTGAGTGTCAACCTAATACATTCCATGACTTTTGTTGTTTTGTTATTTCTAAATATATATAAATATAAATATATATATATATATATATATATATATATATATATATATATAATGAGTGACTGCTGGTCTTCCAGAAACAATCTTGCCCACACTTGTGCCTCGAGGATAACTTTCTAGGTGCAATCCCATGGTCATTCATGACCGAAGGGGGTCATTACCCTTTACCCTATCTCAGTCAACTTAGCTGTCAAAAGGGCCAGTTAGGCACTAGGCCAGCTGGAAATGCTAACTTAGACTAGTGTCCTTGTTGATACAGAAGGTCTGAGGTCTGGCACATAAAAAGCACCATTCGAGCATGATTGTTACCAGCGTCACCTTACTGGCACCTGTGCCAGTGGTACGTGAAGAACAACATTCAAGCGAGGGCGTTGCCAGTGCCGCTGGACTGGCTCACATGCAGGTGACATGTAAAAACACCATTTGAGTGAGGCCATTGCCAGTACCGCCTGACTGGCACATAAAAGCACCCACTACACTTTCGGAGTGGTTGGCGTTAGGAAGGGTATCCAGCTGTAGAAACTCTGCCATATCAGATTGGAGCCTGGTGCAGCCATCTGGCTCACCAGTCCCCAGTCAAACCTTCAAACCCATGCCATTAAACGATGATGATGATAATAATATATATATATATATATATATCCGTAATAATGAAGGGTGAAATTAATTAATTTGGAAAAATTATCAATTACACCAAGTAGTCTTCGGCATGTAAAAGCCTCATTCGAGGAAAATTTAAGTAATACTAAGCAATAAGGGTTTAGCAACGAGTTGCCTTACCACATACCGAATTTAGAAATAGCAGTCAAAGGGTTATAGCTATTTCTTCTACTAAAAAGGAGATCTCAGTAAAAACAGCATTCCAAATGCTGTTTTTACTGAGATCTCCCTTTTTAGTAGAAGAAATAGCTATAACCCTTTGACTGCTATTTCTAAATTCGGTATGTGGTAAGGCAACTCGTTGCTAAACCATTATTGCTTAGTATATATATATATATATATATATGCTTTAAAGCAACCTACCTGATGAAGTACCAGCACAGAGATATTGCTGCAAAATATCTATTTACGTAATTCTTTATAAAATGATTTTATGTAATGGTATGAGAATGAAAGCTCAGTAACTTGCAACTATTGTCACAGCACTGAAACAAATGTTGTAATTTGTAATTAAAACCTATTTATTCCATCTTGTATAAATTCTTTTATGAGTGTGCATGTATATGTGTATTGTACTTACCAAATCTATCTTCTCCTAAATCTTTTCCATATTTAATCATGGTTTCTCCTAATGTTCCTTCTGGTTGAGGATAAACTGAACTCTTTGCTTGGCCCCGAATTTTCGAAAAGGAGTTAAAAGCCATCAGTTTTGCTCTTGAAGCTATAGAAAGAGAAAACAAGGAATAGAAAGAGAAAACAAGGAATAAAAAGAAAAAAAAGTGTAAACAAAGAAGGAAATGGTAATGATAGAATGAGAAGAAGACAGATTTGAACTCATGACTTTAGAACTGGTAGTTCAATAAATACCCCTATCTACCTGGTTATTTTGAGAAGGCGCATGGCTCAGTTGTTAGAGCATCAGGCCCACAATTATGAAGCAGTGAGTTTGATTCCCAGACTGGGTTGTGTGTTGTGTTCTTGAACAAGACACTTTATTTTACTTTGCCCCAGTTCTCTCAAATGTAGAAATGAGTTGCAATGTCACTGGTACCAAGCTGTATCAGCCTCTTTGCCTGTCCCTTGAATAACATCAGTGGCATGGAGATGAGAGGCTGGTATGCATGGGCGACTGCTGGTCTTCCAGAAACAATCTGTGCCTCAGAGGGTAACTTTCTAGGTGCAATCCCATGGTCATTCATGACCAGAGGTGGTCTTTACCCTTTACCGGATCTCAGTCCAGGCACTAGGCCAGCTGGAAATGTTAACTTAGACTGGTGTCCTTGTTGATTCAGAAGCTCTGTGGCCTGCCAGTGTGCCCAGTTTATTTGCTAGTCTCAAACAAATCCAGCTACTTTGGAATGGTCATGTTATCAGAATGGCCAGTCTCAAGACTGCCAAATGCAATCCTCTATTCAAAGCTTGCAAATGAAGGCTGCAATGTTATTGCACATCATAAAAGATTCTAAGATCCACTGAAAGCAACCTTTGAAAACAAACAAGTTTCACCCAAATTCATGAGAGTATCTTCCTCCGGACCTCCCACAAATAAGGAAAATAGCTCCAATGGTTATAAGGTGATTCCATATTCACAGAACTGTGTAATAAAAGGCCAAAAAGGGAAGCTTACAAATCAGGTCCAAACAAATGCTCTGTTGTCTGTGGAAAATTCTTCTCTATCTGCCAAAATAGGACTTTTAGAGGTCAAATCACAACACACTATTAAGCAATCCTTTTCTGTATACACTTTTTCTTATTCTTTGCAGTCGCTAGGTCATCACCAAATTTGACAGACAAACTGTCAGCATCATCTTCATCGTCATCGTCATCGTCATCATGGAAGAATGGACAGCTGGACAGACAAGTGGATGAACAGACAGACAGACAGGAATATATATTTTTTTTTTTCTACTCTAGGTACGAGCCCCAAAATTTTGGGGGAGGAGGCTAGTCGATTAGACCGACCCCAGTATACAACTGGTACTCAATTTATCGACCCTGAGAGGATGAAAGACAAAGTTGACCCCCGGCAGAATTGGATGAGGATGAGGATGATATACATACATACAATTCCTCTTCAAACGATGTCAAATTATTCGCCCAGAAGAGATCACACCAATACTGCAGAAATCGCTGCATATGAATATGCAACAATATGCGACTAGTGCAATCGGAACGTGTGTCAGACTTTTATTCTAACTGGAACTTAAGTTTGAATGTTCAAATTCTTCAGTCTCCTCAATTTAATATTGTTCTTTACTCTCTAAGTAGCCAAGAAATAAACAGGAACATCGGAGGAGAGCTGAAGGAACAAATTCCATATCTGCCTGTATACTATATCCCTCTCTTACTATATTATGAGTAGTATATATAATATTAATATTCTATATATATACATATATATATATAATACATATATATATATATATATATATACATCACATATATATACATATACATATATATATATATATATACATATATATATATATATATATATACATATACATATTATATATATAATACACATATATATATATTATACATATACATATATATATATATATACATATAATATATATATTATATTACATATATATATATATATACATATACATAATATATATATATACAATATACATATATATAATATACAGATAATAATATTATATACATATCCAGATATATATATATATACATATTAGATATATATAACATATACATATATATATTATATACTAATTAAAACATATATATATATACATTAATAATATATAATTATACATCTACATATACATATATATACCATAGATCATACTATATATATATATACATATACCTCTATAATACTATATATATATATATATAGATATACAGTACATATATATATAAATATTATATATATAACATATATATATATTATTTAATACTATATATATATATATATAATACATATATATATATATATATATAGACATATATATATATATATACATATATATATATATATATATCTTACATATATATTATATATATATATAGATATATACATATATATATATAATATCATATATATATATATATACATATATATATGTATATATATAATACATATATATAGAATATATATATATATATATTTATATATATACACACATATATATATAATATATATTATATATATATATTTATATATATACACCATATATAATATATATAGATATATATTATATATATAGTGAAGGCGCAGGGCTCAGTGTTAGAGTGCCGAGCTACGATTGTGAGGTTTTGAGTTTGGAAATCCCAGACCAGGTGCATGTTTTTCTTTAGCAAGACACTTATTTCATGTTGCTCAGTTCACTCAGCTGTAGAAATGAGTTGCGACATCACAGGTGCCAAGCTGTATCGGCTGCTGCCTTTTCCTTGGATAACACTGGTGGCATGGAGAGGGGAGACTTGTGCCTGGGAGGGTAACTCTCTAAGTGCAATCCCACGGTCATTCATAACCGAAGGGGGTCTCAGCATATATATATATATATATGTGAAGGTGCATGGCTCAGTGGTTAGAGCGTCGAGCTTATGATCGTGAGGTTGTGAGTTCAAATCCCAGACAAGGTTGCATGTTGTGTTCTTGAGCAAGACACTTTATTTCACGTTGCTCCAGTTCACTCAGGTGTAGTAATGAGTTATTATATATAACACACACACACACACACCCAGATAGATACAGATAGGTAGATAGATAGACAGACAGATAGACAAATAGAGACAGACAGACATAGATAGAACTTACCAGGATTAGGTTGCAGGAATTCGTGAGTTTTATTCATGAGATCTGTAACCATCATCCCGAAAACATCCACTTTCTGGAAAACACCAAAAAAAAAAAAAATTGAAAATTAAAATTACATAATTTCAAATGAAGAAAAATCTGTTCATTTTGAATTCAAAATTTCGAAAATGAAAACATAAAAAGATGAACATTTTTTTTAATATTCATAAAACAAAAAAATTGTAAAAATTAAATAAAAATTTAACTCAAAATGTAACTAAAATTTAAAGCTGAAATTCACTTTGAGGCACACAATTAATAAAGACTAATTATATACTAATTCAAATATGTTGATTGTAAAGTGAAAAATTAATTGTGGTTGTTGAGTTGGGTGCTACTACTACTGCTGTTGCTGGGGAGGATGAGGATGATGATGATGATGATGGTGGTGGTGGTGTTGGTCGCTATAATGATGATGATGATGATGATATCCTAGATGTGGTTGCTTTGCTATTGTATTGTAACTGTTGCTGTTACTGTCGTTACAGCTATTTAGCCAACCTAGATCAGCAGCCCTGATTGAGCGACCAATGATCAAAACCGTTCCAGACATGACCTCAAAAGAAAGAAAGAAAGAAAGGCAGGAACAAATGAATGAATGAACACAGGAATGAACAAAGGAAAGAACAAACAAAGGAAGGAAGGAAGGAAGGAAGGAAGGAAGGAAGACAGAAAAAAGATGGATGGATGGATGGATGGATAGATAGATAGATAGATAGATAGATAGATAGATAGATAGATAGATAGATAGATAGATAGATAGATAGACAGATAGAAAGATAGATAGATAGATAGATAGATAGATAGATAGACAGATAGAAAGATAGATAGATAGACAGATAGATAGATAGATGATAGATAGATAGATAGATAGACGGACGGACGGACGGACGGATAGATAGATAGATAGATAGACTAAGGTTCATAACTCCCAGCAAAATGGGGGTATGTCAGCAACAATAGCAACAACAACAAATTTAGTCACTGTCAAGGATAATACCATTATTGTTCCTTGCTTTGTTTCTTGATCACCAATTTTGGTAATTCAGATTGATTCGGTTTGTATGTCAGTGAATGAGTTTTCTCTCAGTTACATTTCCTTTTTGGCTACCACGCTCCTGAACTCGCACTCAACTCTCTAGCAGCATCACACAATTCTTTCCGTTTTTCAAGTTCACAACCTCTTTGACTTGTGTATGCACACAACCACCTTGAAGTGTGTGTGCGTGTGTATCTACATATAGTGTCCATTGCTGCGACATCTGTATGAAAGAATCAATGGCCAAACCTGAACTGAAAGGCCACATCTGTGGTGCTCATGTTTACGAGAACAATTGATCGCATTACTCAAAATCGTTCAGTAACCATTGCATCTGTGGTGTGTGTGTGTGTGGTGTGTGTGTGTGAGTGTGTACAGATATAAATAAATAAATAAATGAATAAATACATATATCGTTGCTTTTATGCAAAAGTGACATAAGTCCAAAACATTGCTTTTTCAGAAAACGAAAGAATAGTTTCACCAATCCATTGCAAAACTGTTGTACTACACTTTGGCAACTTTTGATATCTTGGCATCTGAAGCAGCCAGAGATACAATAGTTTGACCAAAAGAACCGACTATTGCAAGCAAAAATAAATATTCGAAAAAACATATTTGGCCAAATTCAGACATATGACAGTTTAACATAATAGCAATGATATATATATATATATATATATATATATATATATATATATAACAACAAATCACTTGTTATGCAAGTACATCTCCGTAATATATATATATATATCAAACTAAAACTACTGAATAATAATAATAATATAATAATAATAATCTTTTCTACTATAGGCACAAGGCTGAAATTTTAGGTGGGAGGGCTAGTTGATTACATCAACCCCAGTGCATAACTGGTACTTATTTCACTGACCCCAAAAGTATGATAGGCAAAGTCAACCTTGGAGGAATTTGAACTCAGATCATGAGGACGGACGATATGCCGTCAAGTGTGTTGCCCAGACTGCTAACGATTCTATCATCTTGCCGCCTTAATAGTAATATTAATAATAATAAATATTAAAAATCTTTAAAAAGTAGCCAATTCATAAATGAACACATTTATTATGAGCGAGTGTAGGAAGTGGGAGTTGGAGTGTAAGTGGAGCATGAGTGGAAGACTGAAGTTGATTAGATTGACCTCGTTAGTAATTTGATATTGCTACTTGAGAAAACGGACTCTGGAATGATGACGAGGCAATTGTAAATCATGTCCTGCTCTCACCCGCAACAGGATTAGAAGATGCTGCTTAAAGAGAACTTGAAGCTAACTATTAACCCGATCCATTTCACCATCATTCTCTCTTTTACTCTTTTACTTGTTTCAGTCATTTGACTGCGGCCATGCTGGAGCACTGCCTTTAGTCGAATCAATTCGACCCCAAGACTTATTCTTTGTAAGCCCAGTACTTATTCTATCGGTTTTTTTTTGCCGAACCGCTAAGTTACGGGGACGTAAACACACCAGCAACATATATATATATTATATATATATATATATATATACATATATACGTCAAGCAACATACATATATATATATATATATATACTATATATACGACGGGCTTCTTTCAGTTTCCGTCTACCAAATCCACTCACAAGGCATTGGTCAGCCTGGGGCTATAGCAGAAGACACTTGCCCAGGATGCCATGCAGTGGGACTGAACCCGGAACCATGTGGTTGGTTAGCAAGCTACTTACCACACAGCCACTCCTGCGCCCATTGTTGTTACTGTTGCTATTGAGATAGCAACAACAATAGCAACAATAACAACAACAACAACCACTGCTGCTGAGAAGGCTGCTCGAAAGGGAGGCAAACAGTCGCAGCAAACACCACCGTTACCACCATCACCATCACATATTACAAATACAGGTGTGTGTGTGTGGTGTGTGTATGTAGAGGTATGCATGTATATGTGTTATATATCATTATCCTCATCCTCATCATCATTTAAAGTCCGTTGTCCATGCTGGCATCGGTTGGACAGTTTGACCAGAATTGGAAAGCCAGGGAGTTGCACCAGACTCCAGTCTGATTTGGCATGGATTCTACAGCTGGATGCCCTTGCTAATGCCTATCACTTTAGAGAGTGTGTGCTGGGCGCTTTTACATAGCGCCACATGGGCACTTTTACATGGTGTTGCATGGAGGCTTTTATGTGGAACCACAAAGGTGATTTTATGTGGGACCGCATTGGGGGCTTTTACATGGAGTCGCCACATATGAGTGCATGTGTGTGTGTGTGTGCATATATATATGGATGGGTGTCTGTCGTATGTGTGTTGTGTGTGTGTTGTGCATGTGTATAATATATATATATATGTGTGTTGGGTGTATATATATATATATATATATATTATATATATATTGTGGTCAGGGCAGCGGACTTGCGATCGTAGGATAGCGCGGTTTCAATTCCCAGGCTGGGCGTTGTGAGTGTTTATTGAGCAAAAACACCTAAAGCCCCACGAGGCTCTGGCAGGGGATGGTGGCGATCCCTGCTGTACTCTTTTGCCACAACTTTCTCTCACTCATTCCTTCTGTTGGCCTGCTCGCTTAGCCAGCGGGGTGGCGTCATTTGAAGGCTAAAACAATATGAAGCGCATTGTGACCAGCGATGTGTAGCAACATCAGATAGCCTGGTCGGTCACGGTGATATATATATATATATATATGCATGTATGAATGTATGTATGTATGTATACAGGGTATGGTGAATAAACTATCATCTAAATTACACAAAAATGAAAATAACACTGACATCTCATTTTAACATATATTTACCAAAATTACATAAAAATATCCTGAAAAACTAAGGAGTAAATTTATTCAACCATGGCCTCCAGACGACTTCAGAATCTCCTGCAACTCTTCTGGACGGTCTCCTTGTTTAAGTTGGTGAATGCTACCATAAACCTTTTCTTCAGTTCATCTTTGCTGTTACAAGGAGTTTTCTTGGTCTCTTGCTCAACTTTCCCCCACTTAAAGATCAGTTGTGTTCTGCAGGGTTGCTTTATTTTTACCCTTAACTTAGAAATAAAGGACGACATAGTGCTAGATATAAAAAACAAGCCATTTGGGGCTAGAGATATTGCAGAAAAACGTGAAATTCTTCGAGCAGGCATGTGTCTTATGTGAAATAAGTGCATGAGCCCATGTGATGCTGATGACCTGGAGTTGCCTCTAATATATATAGATGTATGTGCATGCATGTATATATATATGAGTGTGTGTGTGAGCGTGGGTGTATATATATATATATTAATACATGCATTCACATA
>NW_021825025.1:15000-22999 GCF_006345805.1 Octopus sinensis | reverse complement strand
TGCTGCTAGTCTATATATAAGTGCATAAGTGTGTATGTTGATGGCTTATTTTGTATTATGTATGTATATATGTATGCATATGTATTATATGTATGTATATATATATAGTATCTCACAGAAGTATGTACACCCCTAAAAAATTTCAGTAAAATTGCCATTACTCTCATAATATAGAAGGAAATCAAACTCGAAATTTATACTGAATAAAATATATTATACATGCAAACATTATACAAATTTGGGACATGAAACAACATACGTTTTCAACGATATGAACAAATATATAAACTCCAGGAGTGGCTGTGTGGTAAGTAGCTTGATTACCAACCACATGGTTCTGAGTTCAGTCCCACTGCGTGGCATCTTGGGCAAGTATCTTCTGCTATAGCCCCAGGCCAACCAATGCCTTGTGAGTGGATTTGGTTGATGGGAACTGAAAGAAGCCTGTCGTATATATGTATATATATGTGTGTGTGTGTGTGTATGTGTGTGTGTTTGTCCCCCTAGCATTGCTTGGCAACCGATACTGGTGTGTTTACGACCCCGTCACTTAGCGGTTTGGCAAAAGAGACCAATAGAGTAAGTACTAGGCTTACAAAGAATAAGTCCCGAGGTCAATTTGCTCGACTAAAGGCGGTGCTCCAGCATGGCCACAGTCAATTGACTGATACAAGTAAAAGAGTAAAGAGTATATATATATATATATGAAGGCACATGGCTCAGTGATTAAAGCATCGAGCTTACAATCGTGAAGTTGTGAGTTCAAATCCCGGACCGGGCTGCGTGTTGTGTTCTTGAGCAAGGCACTTTATTTCACGTTGCTCCAGTTCACTCAGCTGTAGAAATGAGTTGCGACGTCACAGTATCGGCCTTTGGCGTTTCCTTGGATAACATCATTGGCGTGGAGAAGAGGGGGCTGGTATGCATGGACGACTGCTGGTCTTCCATAAATAACCTTGCCCGGACTTGTGCTTCGGAGGGTAAGTTCCTAGGCGCAAGCCCATGGTCTGTGTCATTGTGACCGAAGGGGGTCTCAGATATATATATATTATATATATATATATATATATATATATATTATATATATATATATATATTATATATATATTATATATATTATATATATATATATATATATATATATATATATATATATATATATAATATATATATATATATATATATATATATATAACATATACGTACATATGTGAAGGCGCATGGCTCAGTGGTTAGAGCGTCGAGCTTACGATCGTGAGGTTGTGAGCTCGAATCCCGGACCGGGCTGCGTGTTGTGTTCTTGAGCAAGACACTTTATTTCACGTTGCTCCAGTTCACTCAGCTATAGAAATGAGTTGCGACGTCACAGGTGCCAAGCTGCATCGGCCCCTTTGCCTTTCCCTTGGATAACACTGGTGGCGTGGAGAGGGGAGGCCGGTATGCATGGGCGACTGCTGGTCTTCCATAAACAACCTTGCCCGGACTTGTGCCTGGGAGGGTAACTTTCTAGGTGCAATCCCATGGTCTGTGTCATTGTGACCGAAGGGGGTCTCAGATATTATATATTATATATATATATATAATATATATATATATATATATATATATATATATATATATATTATATATATATATATATATATATATATATATATATAATATATATATATATATATATATATATATATAATATAACATATACGTACATATGTGAAGGCGCATGGCTCAGTGGTTAGAGCGTCGAGCTTACGATCGTGAGGTTGTGAGCTCGAATCCCGGACCGGGCTGCGTGTTTGTGTTCTTGAGCAAGACACTTTATTTCACGTTGCTCCAGTTCACTCAGCTGTAGAAATGAGTTACGACGTCACTGGTGCCAAGCTGTATCGACCTTTGTCTTTCCCTTGGATAACACTGGTGGCGTGGAGAGGGGAGGCGGTATGCATGGGCGACTGCTGGTCTTCCATAAACAACCTTGCCCGGACTTGTGTCTAGGAGGGTAACTTCTAGGTGCAATCCCATGGTCTGTGTCATTGTGACGAAGGGGGTCTCAGATATATTATATATATATATATATATATATATATATATATATATATATATATATAAAGTTATCCAAACAAGAAAACACAAAAAAACAAAAAAACACCACAACGCGAGGACGTGGAACAATAAAGTATTATTGGAAATAAGGGAAGAAGGAGGGTTTAACGTTTCGATTGGAGCTCTTCGTCGGAAACATAGGAGAAGGAAAGATCCCGAGAAGGGAAGACAGAGGAAAAAAATCGCCAGCAGTACTCACAAGGTCAAATATTGATATATATATATATATATAATAATAATAATAATAATAATAATGATAATAATAATATTAGGGAGTATAACTCCAAACTTACAGGGAAAAATTCAATTTAGTATTAAATCAAATTTCACAGTATAAATATAATATATATATAAAATACGAATTAGAGATAACACCACTATTATGCAACTCAAATATTGATAGACATAAACCAATACATAATACCAAATAATATATATAATTAATATAATATATATTATATATATATTATATATATATATATATTTTTTTTTTTTCAAAAAGTATAAAATGAATGAAATATAATATTTTTTATATTATATTTATCATTCATTTTATACTTTTTGAAAAAAAAAAAAAAAATTAATTATCTATATATATATATATTTTTTTTTTTTCAAAAAGTATAAAATGAATGATAAATATAATATTTTTTATATATTATTATCATTCATTTTATACTTTTTGAAAAAAAAAAAAAAAAATTATATATATATATATATATATATTTTTTTTTCAAAAAGTATAAAATGAATGATAAATATAATATTTTTTATATTATATTTATCATTCATTTTATACTTTTTGAAAAAAAAAAAAAAATATATATATATATATATATATATATATATATATTTTATTATATTATATATATATTAATTATATATATATTTGTTATTTATGTATTGGTTTATGTCTATAAAATTTTGAGTTGCATAATAGTGGTGTTTATCTCTAATTCGTATTTTATATATATATATATATTTATACTGTGAATTTGATTTAATACTAAATTGAATTTTTCCCTGTAAGTTGGAGTTATACTCCCTAATATTATTATTATCATTATTATTATTATTATATTATATTATTATTATATTATATATATATATTATATATATATATATATATATATATATATATAAAAGCACCCACTACACTCATGGAGTGGTTGGCGTTAGGAAGGCATCCAGCCGTAAAAACACTGCCAGATCTGACTGGGCCTGATGAAGCCTTCCAGCTTCACAGACCCCAGTTGAACCGTTCAACCCATGCTAGCATGGAAAACGGACGCTAAATGATGATGATGATGATGATGATATATATATTTGTTTTGTCAGCTTATTAGGTGGCCACTTAAGTCAGGAAAAAAAAACATGTCCCTTTCACCATGCAGTGGGTTATCCCCGTATTGGGATTGAACCTACAGTCATGTTTTGATACAGCAAACTTTTTTTTATCTACTGACACCCACACCTGCACTCATACCTAGACAGTGACACACATATGAAGAGGAAACAAAAATAAATAGGCTTATTGCATCACTGGTACACTTGTTCAGAAAGACCTAATTTCAACATAAAGACCCATTTTAATGAATAGGTTTTTACTGTCCCTGTACATTTGCCCCCTTCACCGTCGACACCTCTCCCTTATCTGTTATCTAAAGATCTAAAAATATGGGGAAAATTTTAAAAGTTTGTCCTGACCTTTGGCCTCATCAATTTTAAATGTAATCAGTGATTCAATTCTACTTTGCCAAACAGCACCACTACCACTACAACTACTACCACTACCACTACCACGAAGGGTAACACCTCTGTAATCATCCTCATGACATCCATCTCCATCACCTCCACCATGACTATCACTCTTGTCACAGCCAACATCACCGCTGATATTACAGTCGCCATCACCACCAACGGCAACACCGCAACCATCATCGCCAGCACTACAAGCTCTACCACCACCACCACCACCAACAACAACACCACTATCATCATCAACATTATCGTAGCTATCAGCACCACCACTGCTGACACAAAAACCACAGCCATCAGAATCATCTTCCCCTCAAAACATTTGGCAGATATGACATTACACGCAACATCTGTGGTTCATTCAACCATGTCATTCACTCAGATGTCCTAGCCAAACTGACCATCTAAGGGCAGCCCTGGGTTAACCATAAAGCAAAATAAACACCTGCTTAGGGCATCAAGATAAGAAGAGGGCCCCCCACAGAAATGGTAAATGGTTTACGGCACAAAAGAAATCCCTTTAAACTTGCTAAAATAATATTCGGGATGCCTTTATCTCTACTAAGTATAGATGCAGATGTGTTACCTGGCAAGCTGGCAGAATCGTTAGCACACTGGACGAAATTGCTTAGCGGTATTTCACCCATCACTACATTCTGAGTTCAAATTCCTCCAAGGTCGACTTTGCCTTTCATCCTTTCGGTATCAATAAATTAAGTACCAGTTACACACTGAGGTCAATGTAATCGACTTAATCCGTTTGTCTGTCCTTGTTTGTCCCCTCTATGTTTAGCCCCTTATGGGCAATAAAGAAATAAGAAACATTAGTACACAGGGCGAAATGCTTAGGGGTATTTTGTCTGTCATTATGTTCTGAGTTCAAATTCCGCCGAGGTCGACTTTGCCTTTCATCTATTCGGGGTCGATAAATTAAGTACCAGTCACACACTGAGGTCGATGTAATCGACTTAATCCATTTGTCTGTCCTTGTTTGTCCCCTCTATGTTTAGCCCCCTTATGGGCAATAAAGAAATAAGAAACATTAGTACGCCGGGCAAAATGCTTAGAGGTATCTCGTATGTCGTTGCGTTCTGAGTTCAAATTCCGCCGAGGTCGACTTTGCCTTTCATCCATTCGGGGTCAATAAATTAAGTACCAGTCACACACTGAGGTCAATGTAATCGACTTAATCCGTTTGTCTGTCCTTGTTTGTCCCCTCTGTGTTTAGCCCCTTGTGGGCAATAAAGAAAAAAGATTAATTTTGAGGATCTGATCAGATCAGTAGGAGGAAACTTTTCGTTTTGGAAAATAAAATTTATTTTATGGTTTGTTATTGTTTATATATTGAATTACATAATCTTTTAGGGGGGCACCGAAATCTTTTAAGTGCTCAGGGCTTCGATGGGTCTTAATCCAGCCCTTAGACTTAGGGCACTATCCTTCTCTCATCTCTGCCAATGCAGTACATACTGTAGCTCTCTCTCCCTCTCTCTCTCTCTCTCTCTCTCTCTCTCTATCTATCTATCTATCTATCTTTCTATCTATCTACCTATCTGTCTATCTATCTCTTTCTCTCTCTCTATCTCTCTCTCTCTCTCTCTCTCTCTCTCTCTCTATATATATATATATATATATATATATATATATATATATATATATAATATCAATCTCTCTCTCTCTCTCTATCTATCTATCTATCTATCTCTTTCTCTCTCTCTCTCTCTCTATATATATATATATATATATATATATATCTTTCTCTCTCTCTCTCTCATTCACAGTCTATCAACTCTGGTGTTCTACAGAGTTTGGATTTTCTTTTCTCCTATGCTTCTGCCTACACATCAGAGGATGCATAGCCCAGTGGTTTGGGTGCTGCCCTCACGATCATGACATTGTGGTTTCAGTTCCCGGATCAGGTAGTGCATTGTGTTCTTGGTCAGAACCCTTCATCTCACATTGATCTGTGATCACTTGGACACCTGACAAGTAAGAGTTGGCAAGAATCTTGTTGTTGCGATAATTAGTATGAAACCGAAAGTGTATCTTGGGTATCAGATTAGCAAACTCCTTATCAATTTAAGGCGCGTGGCTCAGTGTTTAGAGCGTCGAGCTTATGATCGTGAGGTTGTGAGTTCGAATCCTGGACCGGGCTGCGTATTGTGTTCTTGAGCAAGACTCTTTATTTCACGTTGCTCCAGTTCACTCAGCTGTAGAAATGAGTTGCGACGTCACTGGTGCCTAGCTGTATCGACCTTTGTCTTTCCCTTGGATAACACTGGTGGCGTGGAAAGAGGAGGCTGGTATGCATGGGCGACTGCTGGTCTTCCATAAACAACCTTGCCCGGACTTGTGTCTAGGAGGGTAACTTTCTAGGTGCAATTCCATGGTCACTCATGACCGAAGGGGGTCTTTACCCTTTATCAATGATCCATAGATGTGCAGGAGTGGCTGTGTGGTAAAAGATCCACATTTTATCAGTTGGTGTTTCACAAAGTTTGGTTTTTGCCCCTTCCACAGAGTATGGCTGAACTTGGCTTCTTGGGGATAGGATTCAAATCACAGCTAATATCTAATACCACAAAAATCTGCAAGACCTTCTTAACCCTTTCATTACTGTATTTCTGTTGAGATGCTCTGTGTTTCTTTCAATTATTTTAAATATAACAAAGAATTTAGTAAAATAACTTAGTTGTCATTCAGCTAATGTTAGGAACATAAATTGTGACAAAGGTTTGGTGGAAGATTTTAATTCAAAACTTATGAAAACAAAACATTTGTACTCAGAGCCAGGGCCGGTTTCAGCCAGGTTGGTATCAAAAGGGTTAAGAATTGTTTCTCTATTATATATTTTAACCCTCTTGTTACCATACTTCTGTTGAGATTCTCTGTGTTTCTTTCAATTACTTTAAATATAACAAAGAATTTAGTAAAATAACTTAGTTATCATTCAGCTAGTGTTAGGAATATAAATTGTGACTAAGGTTTGGTGGAAGATTTTAATTCAAAACTTATGAAAACAAGACATTTGTACTATAGAGCCAGAGCCGGTTTTGGCCGGGTTAGTAACAAAAGGGTTAAGCTAAAAAGGATGATGGTTAAAACAAGGAGCTTCTCTCCACGGCCTTGCTACCAAGAAGGTGGAGGGTTCAAATTTACTCTGGAATTCAAATGAGAAAGAGACCATTTAATTTAATTAATTTTAATATTTTTTTTTTGACACTCCGTCGGTTATGACGACGAGGGTTCCAGTTGATCTGATCAACCAAACAGCCTGCTCGTGAAATTAACGTGCAAGTGGCTGAGTACTCCACAGACACGTGTACCCTTAACGTAGTTCTCGGGGGATATTCAGCATTACCCAAAGTGTGACAAGGCTGGCCCCTTTGAAGATACAGGCACAACAGAAACAGGAAGTAAGAGTGAGAGAAAGTTGCAGGGAAAGAGCACAGCAGGGTTCGCCACCACCCCCTGCTGGAGCCTCGTGGGCTTTAGGTGTTTTCGCTCAATAATCACTCACAACTCCTAGTCTGGGAATCGAAACCGCGATCCCATGAGTACGAGTCCGCTGCCCCAACCACTGGGCCATTGGGCCTCCACCAGAAAGAAAATATACATGCCTATTAATTCACATACACACACATGCATTATACACACATACAGATGCACACTCACAGACACACACACACACACACACACACACTCACATTTCAAAACCTGCATCATTACAGTAACGAAGTTTTGGTAAGATTTTTGGGCCAATGTACAGTGCGCTATGTCCTGGTGACATAAGGTTTGTTTGGGTTAGGTTGTGGCGACGAAGGTGTAGGTGATGGTGTGGTCAAAGGTGCATGTGTGGGTGGGTGTGAAGGTGGTTATAAAGGATCAAAAGTGGGCGTGGCCGGAGGGGTCATCGAAGGGTGTGGAAACCTCAAAATATGCCTTTTTAAGTCTGTCGGCTGACACAGTCTCTGCCCGGCCGTTGATGTCGCGACTAAAAGTTTTGGGTGTGTGTCATAGCACACGAAACGGTCCTTTATAGGGAGAAATGAGTGGTCCTCTGACAGAATCATCCCGAACAAAAACATGAGTCCACTTGTCAATGTCCAGAGAGAATAGGTCACGATAGACTACCCTACAA
>NW_021825025.1:0-5000 GCF_006345805.1 Octopus sinensis | reverse complement strand
GAATCTCAGACCGGGTGATGTGTGTGTTTTTGAGCGAAACACCTAAGCTCCATGCGGCTCTGGCAGAAGGTATTGGCGAAACTTCTGCTGACTCTTTCGCCACAACTTTCTCTCATTCTTTCCTCCTGCATCTTGCAGCTCACCTGCGACGGACCGGTGTCCCATCCAGGTGGGGAACCTATACACCAAGGAAACCGGGAAACTGGTCCTTATGAGCCAGGCGTGGCTCGAGAAGGAAAAAACAACAATATATATATATGTGTGTGGAGGCACATGGCATAGTGGTTAGAGCAGCTGACTTGCAGTCGAGGGATTGCGGGTTCGAATCTCAGACTGGGCGATGTGTGTGTTTTTGAGCGAAACACCTAAGCTCCATGCGGCTCCAGCAGAAGGTATTGGTGAAACTTCTGCTGACTCTTTCGCCACAACTTTCTCTCATTCTTTCCTCCTGCATCTTGCAGCTCACCTGCGACGGACCGGTATCCTGTCCAGATGGGGAACCTATACACCAAGGAAACTGGTCCTTATGAACCAGGCATTGCTCGAGAAGGAACAAACAGAAAAACAACATACGCACACATACCGACACACATATACGCATGTTTGTAATATGTAACCTTTGTTATTTCAGACTGATGTTGTAGGAACTTGCATGACCTCGTACAGCCTACCGGAGGGCAAAGACAAAGCTGGAAGAATTACAAAAGAGAAGGACCTCCTCAGTTGTACGAACCGAGAACATTATAATATTGCCATGCAGTCTGTGATGTACAATTCTCATTCTGTAAGTAAATTCATTTATATATTTATATATTTTTATATTTTATATTTTTTATATTTTATCTAGTTTCAGCTCACGAGCTGTGGCCATGCTGGGGCACCGCCATTCGGTGTTGTTACATGATTTTACTTCACGAATGCTTTTTAGCAATTGCCGATAGAATAAGTACTGGGCTTCCAAAGAATAAGTCCTGGGGTCGATTTGCTCGACTAAAGGCAGTGCTCCAGCATGGCCGCAGTCAAATGACTGAAACATGTAAAAGAGAGAAAAAGAAAGAGATATGGAGATACATGTAAAAATACAAAATGTGTATACATATACACATGTATACATATACACATGTATATGTATACACATGTATATGTATACACATGTAAAAATAAGGATGTATTATATATGTTGAGTTGTGCACATGCACATACACACATGCACTCACACACACATATGTACATAGACATGCAAGAGGTAAATAGACACCTTTAATTTTCAAATTTTCAAAGACACCTTTAATTTGCCTTGTGTATATATGTTTAACCTAAGGTGTACCTGCTGAAGAAGACTTCGCCTAGCAAATTATTTTATTTGCTAAAAAAAGTCTGAAATCATGGTCCAGGATTTAGATGCTAAACGTTCTTATTTTTTCGTTTCCTTCGAAGTTTTATTCACAATAGTGGTTTGAAATTTAACTGTACTGTCTAGTGTGCAAGGAGTCCTATGATGGATGCCTCTTATGTGTTTAAATGTACACTGTATTTATATGAATAATATACAGTCTATTGACTAAATTTTTACATGCTAGGCCACTGGTAATGGAAAATTCTAATATTTCTTATTAACCTTGATATTATTAATTATATATATGTATATATATATATAATATATATATATATATAAATTAAATTAGAGATAAAACCACTATTAAGCAAATCAAACAGTGAAAAACATAAACCAAAACATAGAAATAAAAAATAATTAAGATAATATACAAAATATATAAAATACAAAATTTAAAATTTAAATTATTTAAATTTAAGGTTAAAAATTTAAAATTATTAATTTATTTTTATAAATTTATATATATATATGTAAAAAGGCAGAATGCTAAATTGAAAGAAATTTTTAATGAAAAATTTTGAAAAATTGATCAAATATATATATATATATTAATTCAAACCGTTTTCGCCATAATGTGACTTTTCTACATTATGACGAAAACCGGTTTGAATTAATATATATATATTTTATCAATTTTTCAAAATTTTCCATACACCCATTTTCATTAAAATCTTCTTTCAATTTAGCCTTTTTACAATTTTTCCTTGCTTATCATTTCTCCACGTGCGGTCAACACAACCCCACCATTTATTGATTATATATGTATATATATATATATTATATATTTATTTTTATTATTTATTTATTTATTTAATAATATTTTTTAATATAAATATATATAACTATCAAAAAGTATTAAAAGTTTAATATGAGATAAAAATTAAAAAGTATATATATATATATATATATATATATAAATAATGCTATGTATATATAAATCTTATGTGTTTATTGCAGAAAGTGAACTCTCTACCACTTCTCAAGGGTACTTATATGTGCCATCAGACAGTAGATCCATCATCAAAGATTTTGCAAGAGTCAGAATGTAAAGAAGAACATGTCTTCAGACCTTTTCCAATGGTGACAGTGGAGCAATGAACACAGTAACTCAATCTTTGGTATTCACAGGCGTTCGCAAACCAGAGCGCACTGCAGAGGGTAAGTGCATATTGACCACATAGCCAAAAGAATATGTTCATACAGGCGCAGGAGTGGCTGTGTGGTAAGTAGCTTGCCTACCAACCACATGGTTCCGGGTTCAGTACACTGCGTGGCACCTTGGGCAAGTGTCTTCTACTATAGCCTCGGGCCGACCAAAGCCTTGTGAGTGGATTTAATAGGCGGAAACTGAAAGAAGCCCGTCATATATATGTATACGCAGGCGCAGGAGTGGCTGTGTGGTAAGTAGCTTGCTTACCAATCACATGGTTCCGGGTTCAGTCCCACTGCGTGGCACCTTGGGCAAGTGTCTTCTACTATAGCCTCGGGCCGACCAAAGCCTTGTGAGTTGATTTGGTGGACGGAAACTGAAAGAAGCCCGTCGTATATATGTATATATATATATGTATGTGTGCGTCTATGCTTGTGTGGTTCCGGGTTCAGTCCCACTGCATGGCACCTTGGGCAAGTGCCTTCTACTATAGCCCCGGGCCGACCAAAGCCTTGTGAGTGGATTTGGTGGACGGAAACTGAAAGAAGCCCGTCGTATATATGTATTTATATATGTAATATTTGCATTTTGGTTGGATGACGCTTCCACAAGAGATTTTGAGCTCTCATAAGGAGGCGAGTGTAGGTTCCATCCAACCACCTCTCAAGCTTCTTTGATAACGTCCAGGTTTCTGAGCCATATAGTAGAATTGGTTTGACTGTGGCTTCTGATCCTAACAAATACACTTTCAGACCTTGGTCTCCTAGGTAACAGAACCTATCTTCTATTTCTATTTGATGGAGACTAAATGCTACAGTTAACCCCCTTTTTTGTTTTTTGTTTCTTTTGCAGAAGGTTTCAGTTACAGAACCACATTACTCTTTGGACATGAACATTATACAGTCAACCAACATGAAACTAAACAAGAAATTCAAGCCAACCTTCTGGATTTCTGTAAAAACATGGATGCATCTATTGTTAAAGGATTTACCGAGAAGATGAATGAATTGATTGAATACGTTAAACAGGCAGATTATGAGACACTCCGAAAGGTTTACAACACAATCTCCAGGAACAGCTTCTGCCAAAAGAAGACTGAACAAACCAAGTTAGTAATTTTATTTACTCTTACTATTTTACTCTTTTACTTGTTTCAGTCATTTGACTGCGGCCATGCTGGAGCACCGCCTTTAGTCGAGCAAATCGACCCCAGGACTTATTCTTTGTAAGCCCAGTACTTATTCTATCGGTCTCTTTTACTTGTCTCAGTCATTTGACTGCAGCCATGCTGGAGCACCGCCTTTAGTCGAGAAAATCGACCCCGGGACTTATTCTTTTGTAAGCCCAGTACTTATTCTATCGGTCTCTTTTACTTGTCTCAGTCATTTGACTGCGGCCATGCTGGAGCACCACCTTTAGTCGAGCAAATCGACCCTGGGACTTATTCTTTGTAAGCCCAGTACTTATTCTATCAGTCTCTTTTGCCAAACCGCAAAGTGACGGGGACGTAAGCACACCAGCATCGGTTGTCAAGCAATGCTAGGGGGACAAACACAGACACACAAACATATACACACACACACTTGTATATATATATACATATATACGACAGGCTTCTTTAAGTTTCCGTCTACCAAATCCACTCACAAGGAATTGGTTGGCCCGGGGCTATAGCAGAAGACACTTGCCCAAGATGTCACGCAGTGGGACTGAACACGGAACCATGTGGTTGGTTAGCAAGCTACTTACCACACAGCCACTCCTGCGCATTTTTTTATTTTATTTTAATCTAGTTTCAGCTCACGAGCTGTGGCCATGCTGGGGCACTGCCATTTGGTGTTGCTACATGATTTTACTTCACGAATGCTTTTTAGTTATTGCCATTTGGTGCATGAGAGAGTTCGATGCAGCTGCCCTCATCTGCACCTCCTGCCGTGAAGTTGGTTAATCTGGGACACTTGACAGGAAGAGGTCCAGCTTTATTTTGAAGACATCTGCATCCACCCCATGCAGGTCTCTCAGGTTCTTCGGGAGGATATCGAAGAGCTGTAGGCCTCTGAAGCCCAGGCTATCGCAGTAACTTGTCCTACATCTTGATGGCAAATTTGGAGTCCTTGGCACTATGCAGTGGCGCCCAATTCTAGTATTTGTGTAACTCTCGATGCCAAAGTTTGGGACAAGTCCTTCTAGGGGGGCATGATTTTTGTCTTTTTTTTTTGGTTTTCATTCATACATACATATACATGTGTGTGTGTGTGTGTGTGTGTGTACAAACCTATGCATTGACAAATCAGCATGGTAGAGATTGGTGTCCCCCCTCTCTCTCTCTTTGGGAGAGGCACAAGCACCTACACGCACACATACACACATGGCAGTAACTTCCACCACCGAATTCAATCACAAAGCTTCGGTCAGCTGGGGCTATAGTGGAAGACACCACCCAAAGTGCCACGC
>NW_021825024.1:10000-12500 GCF_006345805.1 Octopus sinensis | reverse complement strand
TCTGTTGAATTGAAGGACGTATGTAGATCAACTGCCTGTCTGACCCAGACGGTTTGGTAAATATGAACGATTTTAAGTCGTGTCAACTGCTGGGTTAAGGTCGAAGATGTTTTACTAATGACGAGCAGAGACGGAAGGGGGCAATGGCGGGAACACATGAAATGTAAGAAAGCCGTAACCATAGGGGGTAAGGACCAGACAGACATTGAGGGGCTCTAAGCGTGCACCTCTCACACAGGCAAATACTGGTACGTCATGCAATACAGTAATCCCTCGAAAATTCCGCCGGGGTCGACTTTGCCTTTCATCCTATCGGGGTCGATTAAACAAGTACCAGCTACGCACTGGAGTCGATGTAATCGACTTAATTCCTTTGTCTGTCCTTGTTTGTTACCTCTCTGTTTAGCCCCTTGTGGGCAATAAATAAATACAATAATCCCTCGACTACCGCGGGTATTACGTTCCAACACACCCTCCCCCCCTCGCGATAAGTGAAAATCCGCGAAGTAGAAACAGTATTATACAGTATATTTTTTTAAAAATCATTTTTATAATTTTATTATTTTATTCTTTTACTTGTTTGAGTCATTTGACTGCGGCCATGCTGAAGTCGAACGAATCAACCCCAGGACTTATTCATTGTAAGCGTAGTACTTATTTTATCGGTCTCTTTCACCGAACCGCTAGTTTACGGGGACGTAAACACACCAACATCGGTTGTCAAGTGATGGTGGGGTGGGGGACAAATAATAATTTGAACTCAGAACAGAATTTGAAATCAGAAAGTAGCGGCAGACGAAATACCGCTTAGCATTTCATCCAGTGTGCTAACGGTTCTGCCACCTCATAGGTAAGGGGGGGGGGGCAAGATTACATCGAACCCAAGTATTTTACTGGTACTTATTTTATCCACCCTGAAAGGATAGCAGAACATCGCAGTACGAGTGCACCATTGTACGACTAATTTACTGTACGAGCGAATTTTTGTCTTAAATTACGAGCAGAAATCTGCACTACAACAAACACACACAAACGGTCCCACTTTTAAGGTAATTCAGTTAATAAAACCAGCTTCCATATTTCTTTTGCATTCTCTCTTTTTTATAATTGTTACGTTACTTGTAGCTACATCTTTTCTGTATCTACATTTTAATATAAATGCACACACACACACACACACACACACACACACACACACACACACACACACACACACACACACACACATATACACACACACATGCAAATAAAATTAAATCCGCATACGTGAACGTAAGTATTTGATGTACGATCGTGTTTTTTTGTCTCTTTGTCATTGCATACGTAAGCGCAAAACTAATGCGCAACTAATGTGCGTGTGTATGTGAATGTGTGTGCGTGTGTATGTGAATGTGTGTGTGTGTGTGTGCGTGTGTGTTTGTGTGTGTGTGTGTGTGTGTGTGTGTCAGCGTACGTGTTTTACGTGCGTAAATATGTACGTGAATGTGTTTTGTGACGTCAGATGACGCAGGAAATAACGAAATCGATGGCGCACTTGGCGGGGCCAGGATGGGGAGATCTAATAATGAAACGTAATAATTTAGAATTCGCTCCATTTGATCCTGGCGACGCCGCCGGTAGGGATAGTGGTGGCGGTGTAGACGTTGATGGCATTTGTATTATTTTTGTTGTTGCTGTTGTGAGTGTTGTTGTCTCCTCCCCGTTCCAAGTCGACCGAGAATATGGAGGCATGTTATGAAAGACGTTCTAGCCATGCCCGTCACTCTTTATATCGAAGACTTCCATCTACATTAACCAATGTAAATATTTATTTTCGAAAGCGCTGTGTTATCTGAGGGAGAATTGGCTGCTATATTGGTGATTTGCTATGATAATCGAATAGTTTGTTGAAGCTGGGGGTGGTGGTGGAGGGGTGAGATAATGTTGTTGTAGGTGGTGGTGATGGTGGTGAGAGAGACGGAGTCGGGGATCAATATGATGGTGGTGTTGTTGGGAGGGGTGGTGGAGATTACATTGAACCCAAGTATTTTACTGGTATTTATTTTATCCACCCTGAAAGATGTAAAGGTGAAGTTGACTGAGGCGAGATTTGAACTTAGAACTCAAAGACAAACGAAATGCCGCTAAGCATTTTGCTAGCGATTCTGTCAGCTTGTCGCCTTACTAAGGCCAGCAATTTCTGGAGAGGTGCTCCATAGATTACATTAACCCCAGAGTTCGACTGATACTCTATTATTTTTAACGACCTCGAAAGGATGAAAGGCAAAGTCGACCACGGCGGAATTTGAACTCAGAACGTAGCGACAGACGAAATACCTATCTATTTACTACCCACAAGGGGCTAAACACAGAGAGGACAAAGAAGGACAGACAAAGGGATTAAGTCGATTACATCGACCCCAGTGCGTAACTGGTACATAATTTATCGACCCCGAAAGGATGAAGGGCAAAGTCGACTTCGGCGAAATTTGAATTCAGAACGTAACAGCAGACGAAATAC
>NW_021825024.1:0-7500 GCF_006345805.1 Octopus sinensis | reverse complement strand
CAAACGAACAATTGTATTAGTATGGCGCTCAGGAAATATAAATAAAACAAGTCTTTAACGTTTCGAGCCTACGCTCTTCAACAGAAAGATACACAGAGATAGAAAAACACAGAAAGAAGGAGAGAAAAAAAATGCGTGCAGTAGCTAACGAATCAACATGGCGATCTGATTTCGGCCAGAGGTCAAAGATCAAACATGAGACGCGAGAGCGAAATAAGGGGAGATAATAGGGTTGATAAGTGGGTTGAGGGACCAGCTAAAAGTGCGTGGGAGGGGTCTGGATGTGTGTATGTATAGGGTTGGTGTATGTATTAGTATGTTAGGGTGTGTGTGTGGTGTGTGTGTGTGTATGAGAGAGTATTAGTGCGTAAGATTGGTCTGGACGTGCGTATGTATGGGGTTGGTGTATGTATTAGTATGTATTAGTACGTATTGGTATGTATAGGTGTGTGTGTGTGTGTGAGAGAGTATAAGTGCGTATGCGGGGTCTGGACGTGTGTATGTATAGGGTTGGTGTAAGTATTAGTATGTACTAGTATGTATTAGTACGTATTAGTATGTATTAGTTGGTGTGTGTATTAGTATGGCACATCATATGTGATGTGATGTGTAAAGTCATGTGGTGTAGTGAGGAGAAGAGGGGAGGGGGAGAAGAGGGGGGAGAGAAGGGGAGGGGAAGAAGAGGGGGGGAGAAGAAGGGGGAGAGGAGAGGATGGGGGAGAAGGAAGGGGATGAGGGGGATGAAGGAGGAAAGAGGGGGAGAGAGAAGGGGAGAGAGGAGTGAGGGAGCAGAGGGAAGGGGAAGAGGGAGGGAGAAAGAGGGAAGAAGGGAAGGGGAGTAGGGGGGAAAGGATGAAGGACTGAAGAAGTAGGGGTCGGGGGGAGAAAGGATAGGTGAGAGGGGGGTGAGGTTAGATGAGGAGGGGGGGAGAGTTGAGACAAATGGCGTATAAGAGCGAAGAGAGAAGATTAATTCCTGTTCACGGCGCAAACGGGAATCCGGATGGCCTCTGTGTAAGGACAAACCGAACACAGATAGGTGTTGCAAGGAGTGACCGGTGGAGCGGAATGGCGTGAGACCGGTGTGTCGTTCGCAAGGTGGATGTCACGAAGGTGTTCCGCGAACCGGTCAGCCAAGCGGCGTCCCCTTTGTCCGATGTACAAGGAATTGCAGAGAGAGCAAGAGATGCAATAGATATATTGCTGGAGGTGCAGGTGAAGGAGTGGATGATGGGATAGGGTCGAGATGGTGGTGCTAGTGAGGCGGGTGGTGTTGGAGAGGTAAGGGCAAGTGCGGCAACGTGGGCGGGAGCAGGGGAACGAGCCGGGTTGGGAGGTAGGGTCAGGGAAGGAGCTATGGACCAAAAGGTCTCGAAGGTTGTGGGCTCGTTTGAAGAGGGGAGGGGTCGGTTAGGGAAGAGGTGTGAAGTGGACGGGTCGGACTGGAGATGACGGAAAGCTCGAAGAATGGTGCGTTGGAGACGTAGGGTCGTGGGGTGGTAAGTGAGGGGAAAAGGGGGGCGGGAGACTACAGGGCGGGTTCGGGGAGAGAGAGCAGATACACGGTCCACGGACCGTGCTCTGGCAAGGGCGGTGTGGATAGTGGTGAGGGGGTATCCACGTAGGGTGAAGTGGTGGGCCATACTTGAGACTGAGTCTCAAAGTCATGGTCATCACTACAGAGCCTACGTAGACGGAGGAATTGGGAATAGGGGATGGAAAGCTTGGTGTGTTCTGGGTGGGAGGAAGAGAAGTTGAGGTATGAGTGTGAGTCTGTGTGTTTGTAGTGAATGGAGGTGGTAAGAGTGGAGTGAAGAATGCTAACCGAAATGTCGAGGAAGGAGACAGAGGTGTTGGAGATAGTGGAAGTGAAGTGGAGGGCTGGATGGAAAGATTGGACGAAAGAGAGGAAGGATCTAGATGTTCGCGGGAGAGTGAGGTGGCACCGATAATGTCGTCAATATAACGACCATATAGTTCAGGAGTAGGACCAGTGAAATTAGAGAATATTTGGGCCTCAACATAGCCAACGAACAGGTTCGCATAGTTGGGGCCCATTCGCGTTCCCATGGCCACTCCCGAGACCTGATGGTAGAACTCGCCCGCGAACGAGAAGCAGTTCAGAGTAAGGACAAGTTCGGCCAGACGAATGAGTGTGGAGGTGTCAGGTACAGGGTTAGAGCGGAGGTCAAGAAAGTGTCGAAGGGCCTGCAGTCCTTCGTGGTGAGGGATAACAGTATAGAGGCTTTGGATGTGTTGTGTGTGTGTGTGTGTGTGTTATACACAATGTTCCTGTATATCTATATTCATGTATAAACCATCCTCCATATATATTACACATATACATGCGTACAAAACACACACACACACATACACACACATATATACAGATATAATAATAATAATAATAATATATGGTGCCCCATATATGACTAAAACACTTCACTAGGTGGAGCTGTTAAGTTACACATACACACATATATATACATATATACATATACTAATATGACTATATACATGCTTGTGCGTGTAAAATATATTCTTTTCTTCTTGCTTTTCTTTTATTTGTTTCAGTCATGTTGACTGCGGCCATGCTGGAGCACCGCCTTTAGTCGAATACATAGACCCCAGGACTTATTCTTTGTTAGCCTAGTACTTATTCTATCGGTCTCTTTTGCCGAACCACTAATTTACGGGGACGTAAACACACCAACATCGCTTGTCAAGCGATGGTAGGAGACAAACACACACACAAACACACACACACACACACACACACACACACACACACACTGATACTACCAACCCTAATTCAAACTAATAGCAGGGGAAATTCCTCTTCGATCAATGTCATACTTATATGCCCCAATGAGACCGTACTAATAATGCATAAATCGCTGCATATATTTATATGAAGCAATATGAATTTATTTCGTTTTTGGATGTGGTTCGCAAGATTCTTTATGTGAGTTCGTGTGTTGAAGCATATTCTGTTGTGTCTGGAGAGAGTAATTTTCTTTTTGTGCCTTATAATGAATGTAACACACTCACCGATAAAATTTCCACTTATTTTTTATTTTTATTTTCCGAAAATTTTCGTTGCGTCTTGCAACCTTTTCAATAGTCTCGACTCTGTTATTTTAGGAAAACAAAAAATCTCTGCTCTCACCGACGCCGCTGGAACGCTACATCATTTGTGTGATGTGGAAAATATTCCATCAGTATTGCACAAATGATGCTGACATCAACTTTAAATTCCATCCAATACTTGGCCCCTGTACTATCCGCCCACTACAAAAGTCGAACTGAGGACACGTAACAACATTACGTCAGAATTACTTTACCTCAACCGGTCCAGCTCTCTTTAATACCATACCAAAATACGTCCAAACGGAAACTGATCCCATAAAGTTCAAACGTTCACTGGATAAATTTCTTCAAAAAATTCCAGACCAACCTCCTACACCCGGATATGTCTCCAATAATAATAACCTCTGGCTAGGGTGGGCCATGGTACCCCATATATGACTAAAAGACTTCACCAGGTGGTGCTGTTAAGTTAGACATGGCCTAGGCCTATACTGGCCGAAACCTATCAAATTTTTATATATATATTCGTGTTTGTGCTTGTGTATACAGATAGGCATGGGCTAAATGATGTGTTGTTGGGACTTTCGTTTCGCCATCCCATCGTTTTATTTCCGATCTCAGCGCATAACACCTCAGAGAAACGTCTTCTAAATTAGTCTTCACTTGACAAATGCCTTTTGAAAGAAATTTGGAAGATGGAACCGCTGTGAAAACCCGTCGTGCCTGAGTTTCTATATATGGGTGTGTGTGTGTGTCTACGTGCGTGTGAGTTTAAGAAAGTACATCGATTCTTTTACAATTTCTCCAAATGAGAGGTCTATTCCAAGCTGTAAAATACGAGTTAATTAGAATTGCGATGCCGACTGAGCCGCCTATTTCACCTCCCGCTATTTATTCCATTGTTCATATTCCCAAATATCAGAGAGTTTCCTTCACTGCTTCCTTATAAACATGTTCTTTATGTGAACATTTTTTTTCTTCAAATAGTAAATGATCTCACACTACGATAATGTCGAGAACATGATGAGTTACCTGTCTTTAGTGTTGCTTATTTAATGAAAAGAGACAAGAAATATATATCACCATTTTTTTCTTGTTAAATACTAACCTACTTTTTGGCGAATGAATGACTTAATCCAGTAGCTGCAAAAGCGAAAAATACCATAACAGAAAGCGGAAACAGCAATCATTTAAAGTGAAGGGGTAAGTTGTAAATTGCGTCTTATATCAACCAAACATGGCGTCTCGTTTCTTATTGTATAAACAAAAAAAAGAGAGCAAGAGATTGTGAGGGAGAGAGAGAGAGAGAGAGAGAGAGAGAGAGAGAGAGAGAGAGAGAGAGAGAGAGAGAGAGAGAGAGAGAGAGAGACTGTTCGTGTTCGGTGTGTACTTTTTATTTAGACACTGTCAGTTTGGAATGTTGCAGTTTGGTGTAATTAACTAGTGACCGTGCACTGACCAATGGCTGTGATTGACAAGGCAAAGAAACTGCTGGAGGCCAGCTGTCTGCCTGTCAGTTAGTTTCGGTGGTTTGGGAATATTTCAAATACACCAAAAGATCAATCAGTATTACAGCTAATACAAATGTTAAACAAACTTTTTACGAGTTGAAAGGATAAATCTTCTCTCTGGATATTTTGCCTTTAATGGCCTCAGTTTAACACTCTGTCCTGATGTGAATATTTTACGAAACTCTTACCGAGATTGTTTTATGTTTTTGGCACCATTTTGGCACCATTTTAACCTAGATCGAGCAGTCCTTACTCGACCAGACTTATGTTTTTTATATAAACTCCCTCGAAAGGCGGCGAACTGGCAGAATCGTTAGTACGCCAGGCGAAATGCGTAGCCGTATTTCGTCTGTCGCTACGTTCTGAGTTCAAGTTCTTGGACTTTGCCTTTCATCCTTTCGGGGTCGATTAAATAAGTGCCAGTTACACACTGAGGTCGATGTAATCGACTTAATCCGTTTGTCTATCTTTCTTTGTCCTCTCTGTGTTTAACCCCTTGTGGTAGTAAAGAAATAGGTATTTCGTCTGTCTATATGTTCTGAGTTTAAATTCCGCGGTAGTCAACTTTGCATTTCATCATTTCCGGGTCGATAAATTAATTTATCTAATCGACTGGCCCCTTCCCCAAAATTTCAGGCCTTGTGCCTAGAGTAGAAAAAGATATAAACTATTTCGAGGAACACATTTATAATGTCTGTTTGTTTTAAAGAGGGACGGGTGTGATTTCAGGGAGATTTAGTTACTATTTCTAGCAGTTCGAGTGACCTTGTTCATTTCATGTTTTCTATAATTTGTTTTTTATTTGTTTCAGTCATTAGATGCGGCCATGCTGGGGTACCGCCTTAAAGAATTTTAGTCGAATGAATCAACTCATGGACTTTTTTTTAGAGCCTCTTAACTATTTAGGTCGGTTTTACCAAACCGTTAAATTACGGAGACGTAAACACGCCAACACCGGCTGTCAAGCGGTAGTGCGGGACAAACACAGACACAAGGACACACATGCACAGATAGACAGACACACACACACACACATATGACGGACTTCTTTCAATTTCGGTATACCAAATCCTCTCATAAGGTTTTGGTCGAACCGAGGCTATAGTAGAAGATACTTGCCTAAGGTGCCACGCTGTAAGAGTGAACCTGGAACCATGTGGTTAGGAAACAAGCTTCTTACCACACACCCACGACTGCACCCATTTCAAGGACTAAATGTTTTCCCTTCCTGACCAAACTGTTTCCCTCTCTATTCTCTTCTACTCTAGGCACAAGGCCCGAAATTTTGGGGGAAGGGGGACCAGTCGATTAGATCAACCCCAGTACGCAACTGGTACTTAATTTATCGACTTCGAAAGGATAAAAGGCAAAGTCGACCTCAGCGGAATTTGAACTCACAACGTAGCGGTAGACGAAATACTGCCAAGCATTTCGCCCGGCGTGCTAACGTTTCCGCCAGCTCGCCGCCTTAATAATAATAATGTTTTCTACTAAAGGCACAAGGTCTGAAATTTGGTGGGAGGGGACTAGTCAGTTAGATCGACCCCAGTACACAACTGGTACTTAATTTATCGACTTCGGAAGGATAAAAGCTAAAGTCGACCACAGCGGGATTTGAACTCACAACATAAAGTCTGGCGAAATACCACAAATCATTTTGGCCGGTGTGCTAACGATTCTGCCAGATGGCCGCCTTCGACTGCGCCCATTTCAATGACTGAATGTTTTCCCTTCCTAACCAAACTGTTCACCATCCCCGATCCCCGCTATTGTTATCGTAATAGACGAGATTTGTTTATATTGGTGTGTTGCTTGAATGTCAGTAGTTCACTTGTAATTGTTGTTTTAGAATCTAAAGTTGATGATGACAGTAACGAGAATATCGTGCCTAATGATGACAATGATAAAGTTGAGCAAAACAACGAAAGTCTGTTGAGGTCGTTGGAAATGGTGAGAATCATAACAAACCGTAAATTTAATAACACACAAGTCATTGATGTTAATGGGTCTTTTAACGTTTTTTTTAGTGCCTTCCCAAAGAGCAGCCAGCTTGTGGAAAGCGATAATTCGTTGAAATTTATTAAATGCCATGCAATGTTTAGATTGTTTTTCGAAGGCAGAGAGCTGGCAGAATCGTTGTTAGCAAACTGCTTAACGGTTCGGGGTTCATATTCTGCCGAAGGGGTTCATAAAATAAGTACCACAGTTCTATATTTGAGAGATGAGGAATTATGTACATTATTTACATTATTTACATTTGACGGATATTTGTCCTCATCTTGTTTGTTGTTAACATAACGTTTTGGCTGATATACCCCTCCAGTCTTCTTCAGGTGTCCTAGTGGAATTTCGAACCTGGATTCTCATTCTCATGAATGAAAACCCACATATATACACCCATTTCGGAGAATGGTTCAGTCGATTTATATTGTCCTCGGTATTTGCGTGGGATTTTATTTTATAAAGTACGAAAGAAAGGAATGGTAATTTAGCCTTTGCAGAATTGGAAATTGGAATCAAAAGTACCATGACTAAGTTCAAAATGAATTCTGTCCCGCGCTGAAATAATTACGCCGTTTTAACAAGAACTACGGCAACTATAAATGGAAAACTAAATTGAAAAATTAAGAGGAAAGAAATACGTTTGAAATTCGATGAGATTGTGTTTGGTGAGGGAAGAAGATTACAGAGGGGGTGCTTGAGGTTATTTCATTGACCTATACATACATACAAACATACATACATACATACATACATACATACATACACGCATACATACATGCATACATACATACATACATATATACATACATACATACGTACATGCATGCATACATACATACATACATACATATATACATACATATATACATGCATACATATATGCCTGCATCCATAT
>NW_021825023.1:7500-16937 GCF_006345805.1 Octopus sinensis | reverse complement strand
CTTACTCATGATTAGATTTTATTAGATTTTCACTAATTAAAAATAACTTCTGTTTAACAGGTATCACATTGAAAGTTATTAAATTATGAAGTGTTTGTGTTGTTTATAATAAACTTTATTTTACACAAGCCCTATGACCTGGCAACACATGGTCATAGTGCTAGGGCACTCATATACAGCTGCGTGCGTGCGCCCATGCACGCAAGTACTGTCCAAATCTCCGACCAATCACATACAGCTAGCTGGCATTCAATTGGCGTATCAAGTTTTGGGCATTTTGATTGGGTTTTGGATAGAAAATTCACAAAAAAGTCACTTCTATTAATTTTTTAATGGCTTAGCTGGGTGACTGTGGAAATGTAAAGATATGCACGACCACCTTTGGGCGGTTTTGAATGACCATAGAAAGTGCAAGCCCTCTAACTGAAAAATTGTGGATTTGTATAAAGGACACACACGCAGATATTTTGCTGTGTATATATATATTTAATTGCTTTGCTGGGTGACTGGGTGAATGCGTCTATGCCTGGTCAGGTGATTACTTTGAGAAAATGATTTACCACAGATATCACATTGACATGGCTTCTCTCCTAAATGAATGCGTTGGTGGTCAGTCAAATTAATTTTTGGAGAAAATGATTTACCACAGATATCACAAGGATATGGCTTTTCTCCTGTATGAACACACTTGTGAGCAGTTACATGATTACTTCCAGAGAAAGATTTACCACAGATATCACACTGAAATGGCTTCTCTCCTGAATGAATGCGTTTGTGGTTAGTCAGGTGAATATTTTGAGAAAAGGATTTACCACAGATATCACACCGATATGGCTTCTTTGCTGTATGAACACACTTGTGCCTAGTGAAATAACGATATCCAGAGAAGGATTTACCACAGATATCACAATGATATGATATTTTGCCCTTTTCATTCTTCTCCCCATCAGAAAAATCAATTTCTTCAGACTCTCTTTTACATTCAACTTCACTCCGATATAATTCAATTTCCATAATTTTCCTTTCTCTCGTCACAGTACACAAAGGTTTTCCTTCTTCTCGTATATTGCTCTTAAATATCTCTACTGATATATCTCCATCAAAAGTGTTCTTTGTTAATATCTGAAGATGCTGCAAACTGCCTTCTTAATTGCTTTAACTCATTAACATTCAGATTACTCTATCAAATGTAATGCTTATTTAAATTCTTCTGAATTAATCATTCATTATCTTATTGCTTTACGATTTCAACGATGTGATTCTTTTTGTTTATATGGTGAAGGATTAATTCAAATACAAATATAATTTTCTGTGTATTCCAGACAATAAAGAAGAGAAATTTTGCTAGATATATGTCAGAGTTCAGAAGATATATTTTGCAGTAATTCAGTATATATTTATAGAAACTGGGTTATACGTGTTATGAGTAAGACGTTCAATACTAATGATGTAGTTTAAATAAAAATCCTGTGATGCTGAGGTCATCTGGTAATCTGAAATGAAAGAGAAACAACAGTGTAAAACATACAAGATAATTAGGAATTAGAGAGATTAAAACAGTGAAAGTTTTACTACATATTTATATAGACATGTCCATAAAGGTGCAGGGATGGTTGTGTGGTAAGAAGTTGGCTTAAAAACTTTTTGGCTGCTATTTCTAGAAAGTTCAGTATGTGGCAAAGTAATTTATTTTACTAAGCCCTAATTATATAATGTAATATTTTGAATACGCCTTAAATGGTCCTTTTACATACTGAACACTACTTGGTGAAATCAGACAGGAATCAGATGCAGCCTTCCAGCCCTGGTCAAAATGTACAACCCATGCCAAGCATGGACACCTTGGGTAAGTGTCTTCTATAATAACCTCGAGCCAACCAAAGCCCTGTGAGTGGATTTGGTGGATGGAAACTAAATGAAGCCCGTTATGTGTAGATTGGTATGTGTGTGTATATCTCTCTCTCTTTTCTCTTTTACTTGTTTCAGTCATTTGACTGCGGCAATGCTGGAGCACCGCCTTTAGTCGAGCAACTTATTTGCCGAACCACTAAGTGACGGGAACGTAAACACACCATCATCGGTTGTCAAGCAATGCTAGGAGGACAAACACAGACACAGAAACAAACACACATATATATATACATATATACGACAGGCTTCTTTCAGTTTCCGTCTACGAAATCCACTCACAAGGCATTGGTCGGCCCGAGGCTATAGCAGAAGACAATTGCCCAAGATGCCACGCAGTGGGACTGAACCCAGAACAATGTGGTTGGTTAGCAAGCTACTTACCACACAGCCACTCCTGCGCCTGTGTTTGTGTTTGTCCCCCAATATCGCTTGACAACTGATGCTGGTGAGTTAAGCAGTTTAGCAAAAGGGACAGATAGAATAAGTACTAGGTGTAGAAAGAATAAGTCCTGGGGATCCATTGTCTGCTTTGGCAAGGTTTCTATGGCTGGAGGCCCTTCCTAATGCCGACCCCTTTACTGAGTGCATTGGGTGCTTTTTATGTGGCACCAGCATCATTGAGGATCACCAAGTAACTCGCAAGATAAAGATCCACTCGGTTGTCAGATGGAGTGGAAGCGAGGGGGATGGCTTTTTGTCAGTTGGGAGGTTGATGTATAACAGCAGGAGAGAGACGAATGTCTTGCTATAGAGGAGAAACCTGACGATTCCAGTAGGAAAAGAAAGGAGAGAATGATAGATGTATAGAGAGAAATGGATGGTGATGGAGATGTATGAGGACATACACAAAAGGTAGTGGTGGTGGGGGAATATTAGTGGTACAGAGGATAGAGGGGGATGTTTCATAGAAGTTGAGACTTGTGTTTTAAAAAGAAATCTACAAGTTCGTCTACGAGTGCTTGTGAATCAGTGATCACATTTTCAAGTGATGGTGTGCGTGAATCTAATGTGAGTGACAGTGATTCAGAAAACAATTCTAATAATAATACTTCTTATTATAAATGATCTCAACATTCTTTTTACTTTACATAAAATATTCTTTACATTCTGCTGTTGTTTTATTGTCATTTATTTTCGAGTATTATAAATTTTATTGATAAAATATTTTTCTGGGAACGAACTATAACCTTGCTATTATGGGAAGTTATGGCGCCGTTTTGCGAGTTCTCATTTTACAAGCGATCTCTGGGAACAAATTAACTTGTATATTGAGGCATTACTGTATATACCTCCCGACCACCCTACATTCATACATAATACATACATATATATATATACACACACACGCACACAACATATATCACGCATTCTCTTCCAAGTAAATTTTGTATATATATCATCATCATCATCATCATCATTTAGCGTCCATTTTCCATGCTAGCATGGGTTGGACGGTTTAACTGGGGTCTGTGAAGCCGGAAGGCTTCATCAGGCCCAGTCAGATTTGGCAGTGTTTCTACGACTGGATGCCCTTCCTAACACCAACCACTCCGTGAGTGTAGTGGGTGCTTTTTACGTGTCACCTGCACAGGTGCCAGACAGAGCTGGCAAACGGTCACGAACGGATGGTGTTTTTATGTGCCACCGGCACAGGGGCCATGTGACGCTGGCAACGGACACGAACAGATGGTGCTTTTACGTGCTACCGGCACGGGGGCCAGGCGAGGCTGGCATCGGACACGAGCGGATAGTGCTTTTACATGCCAACGGCACGGGGGCCAGGCGAGGCTGGCAACGGACAAACGATTGGATGGTTTGCTTAACCACAGCTGCAATTTCCACTGATGTTGATTTGGTTTGATTTTGACAGTTCTCACTGGTCTTGCCGGGTCTTCTCACGCACAGCATACTTCCATAGGTCTCGGTCTCTAGTCATTTCCTTGGTGAGACCTAAAGTTCGAAGGTCGTGCTTCACCACCTCGTCCCAGGTTTTCCTGGGTCTACCTCTACCACAGGTTCCCTCAACAACTATATATATATATATATATGTATGTATATATGAATGTATGCATAAATATATATGCATACATATATATATACATCTCCAAGGGATCTGGGTTCAAGTCCCATGGCTGGTTGTTGACAAATTTTTAAATGGCGGTGCCCCAGCATGGCCACAGATCATGAGCTGAAATTAGATGTAATGAAATGAAATATATATATATGTATGCGTGTGTATGTGTGAGTGTATGTATACATATATATATTATATATATATATATATATATATATATATATAACATATATATATAAATATACACACACACACACACACACACATATATATATAATATATATATATATACATATATATATATATATATATATATATATACATATATATATAAATATATACACACACACACACATGTATATATATATAAATATATATACACACACACAAATATATATACATATATATAATATATACACGCACACACACATATATATATAAATATATATACACACACACACATAAATACATATATATACACACACGCACAAATATATATACATATGTAGAAAATTTTAGATTAAAAAAAAACACTGCCTATCTTAATTTTGAAAAATAAACTTTAAAAAAACCCCGCATTATTTATGGAATGACACAGAATATGTGTCTATCCTTCACTCACCGATTTACGTGTCTGTCCGACTGTTTGTCTGTCTGTCTCTCTCCATCTCCGTCTCTCACCCTCTGGTCTGTAACGCTGGCATGGCATTAGGTGTTAAGGGAGACTACTCACAAATATATGACATAGGAGTTAGCTCCCTTGGTCAATGCTGTGAAACCGCTTGACTGCCATTTTCTAGATTTGAGCTCTTAGGGGGGACTACTCTCAAATATATATGGTTTATACATAAGAGTTCTCTCCCTTGACACCATTTACCTACAAAATAGATTTTATCGTCCGACGTTTACTAGTTTCGATTCTTCGACAACCGCCATGCTGGAGCACCACATCAACGTGTTTACTCATACTCCTCGACGACTGGGCTTTTCTCTCTTCGGGCTGCTACTCATTCCTTCCTTCTCCTTTTGTCGAATTGCTAAGTTACGATGACGTAAACAGCCGAAACCGAAAATGAAGCGTTGACTTGGGACAAACACAAGTCACAGATATGGAAATATATGTGTGTGCGTGTGTGTGTGTGTGCGTGTGCGTGCGCCAGGTGTGTGCGAGCGCGTATGTATGTGTGCATGTGTGTTTGCGCACGTAAGTGTCTGTGTGTGTGTGTGTGTGTGTGATATATATTTACATGTATATATATACACCTTTTACACATTTTTTTCCATTTTTGCCACCCGGGCGCGGATCTAGTACGGTTGATCGTGTGAATTTTCCAAGCTCCCTCCCCACCCCCTCCTTTGTCAGCGCGCTATTTTTTCGTCATATTCCTTCAATATACGATGCCTTACACCTGTTACACATATTTTCTTCCATTTTTGCCACGTGGGCGCGGATCTATATATTAACCAAAATAATTTATTTACTTTGTTTTAAAAATTGTAGGATCGACTACTTACGACTAGCTTGCGCGAGTGCGCGCTCCGGGACCACTGTTCGCTAGTAGTACCCTGACTGTGTATATTACGATTATATTGGAATTTCATATGATGAAATACATTTCCTGGGATCCTACCCACACATAACTCACACACGTCACATTGTGTGGGTGGTGGAGCATTTGTTAATTAAGTATTGCACATAATTAATTTACCATTATTATTATTAGTTTCTGAGTTCAAATTCCGCCAAGGTCCACTTTCCCTTTTTCCAAATAAAATATAAATGAACGGTTGTGATTTCTAACCATTTTTTCGCCTGGGGTACTCTGTGACGAACTTTGGGACTGCAGCATGGCAGTTTGTGAAGAAGCAGCAGAAGAACTCAGCTGAACCAACAATGCTTCTTATATTGATGCTGGGCAGAGGGAACCTTGTAGTTCAGGGGTCAGGATCACCAGGCTCTATGAAGAGAGTAACTGCAACGTATCCATGGTTGTGTAATCAGCTATAGAAAGATTCACAATGTCTCAGGCATTCAAATTCAAATTCACCTTAATGGAATTGGATGGTGACAGGGAATCTTGGGAATTCAAGAAAGGAGTGAAATGAAGGAAGAAAATGGGTGTCCTTATTAGATTTGTGTATTGGGAATCAAAATTCTTACCACACAACCATCCCTGCACCTCTATGGACATGTCTATATAAAAATGTAGTAAAACTTTCACTGTTTTAATCTCTCTAATTCCTAATTATCTTGTATGTTTTACACTGTTGCTTCTCTTTCGTTTCAGATTATAGGATGACCTCAGCATCACAGGATTTTAATATAAACTACATCATTAGTATTGAACGTCTTACTCATAACACGTATAACCCTGTTTCCATAAATATATACTGAATTACTGCAAAATATAACTTCTGAACTCTGACATATATGTAGCAAAATTTGTCTTCTTTATTGTCTGGAATACACAGAAAATTATATTTATATTTGAATTAATCCTTTAACATTTGAACTGGGCATACCATTCCCAAATATTCTGCATATTTTATGTTAAAATTGCCCACATCCGGCCTCTTACACTCACCCTGTAATGTCATATAAACATAAGGAATCACATCGTTGAAATCTTAATGCAATAAGATAATCAATGATTAATAAAGAAGAATTTTGAAAAAAAAACATTACAGAGTAATCTGAGTGTTAATTAGTTAAAGCAATTAAGAAGGCAGTTTGCAGCATCTTCAGATATTACCCAAGATCACTTTTGATGGAGATATATCAGTAGAAATATTTAAGAGCAATATACGAGAAGAAGAAAACATTTGTGTACTGTGACGAGAGAAAGGAAAATTATGGAAAATGAATTATATCGGAGTGAAGTTGAATGTAAAAGAGAGTGTGAAGAAATTGATTTTTCTGATGAGGAAAAGAATGAAAAGGGCAAAATATCGTATGATTGTGATATCTGTGGTAAATCCTTCTCTGGATATCGTTATTTAACTAGGCACAAGCATGTTCATACTGCAAAGAAGCCATATAGGTGTGATATCTGTGGTAAATCATTTTCTGTCACTTGTAACTTAACTATTCACAAACGCATTCATACAGGTGAGAAGCCATATCATTGTGAAATCTGTGGTAAATCATTTTCTGAAAATGGTAACCTAACTCAGCACAGGCGTGTTCATACAGGAGAGAAGCCCTATCGGTGTGATATCTGTGGTAAATCCTTCTTTGTAACTGGTCACTTAACTCAGCATAAACGCATTCATTCAGGAGAGAAGCCATATCATTGTGATATCTGTGGTAAATCATTTTCTCAAAATAGTGTGCTGACTAGGCACAAACGCATTCATACAGGAGAGAAGTCATATCAGTGTGAAATCTGTGGTAAATCATTTTCTGAAAAAATTAATTTGATTGGTCACAAACGCATTCATACAGGAGAGAAGCCATATCATTGTGAAATCTGTGGTAAATCATTTTCTCAAAAAATTGAATTGACTGTCCATAAACGTATTCATACTGGGGAAAAACTATATCATTGTGATATTTGTGGTAAATCATTTTCTGAAAATGGTCACTTGACTAGTCACAAACGCATTCATTCAGGAGAGAAGCCATATCAGTGTGATATCTGTGGTAAATCCTTCTCTGTAACTGGTAACTTGACTAAGCACAAGCGTGTTCATACAGGAGAGAAGCCCTATCGGTGTGATATCTGTGGTAAATCCTTCTCTGTAACTGGTAACTTGACTAAGCACAAGCGTGTTCATACAGGAGAGAAGCCCTATCGGTGTGATATCTGTGGTAAATCCTTCTTTGTAACTGGTTACTTAACTCAGCACAAACGCATTCATTCAGGAGAGAAGCCATATCAGTGTGATATCTGTGGTAAATCATTTTCTGAAAAAATTAATTTGACTGGTCACAAACGCATTCATACAGGAGAGAAGCCATATCAGTGTGATATCTGTGGTAAATCCTTCTCTATAACTGGTCACTTAACTCAGCACAAACGCATTCATTCAGGAAAGAAGCCATATCAGTGTGATATCTGTGGTAAATCATTTTCTCAAAAAATTAATTTGACTGGTCACAAACGCATTCATACAGGAGAGAAGCCATATCAGTGTGATATCTGTGGTAAATCCTTCTCTGTAACTGGTCACTTAACTCAGCACAAACGCATTCATACAGGAGAGAAGACATATCAGTGTGATATCTGTGGTAAATCATTTTCTCAAAGTGGTCACCTGACTAAACACAAACGCATTCATACAAAAGAAGTCACATCACTGTAATACCTGTGGTAAATCATTTTCCAAAAACAGCACTTTGTCTAGTCTCAAACGTTTTCATACATGAGAGAAGCCATATCATTGAAACATGTGGCAAATCATTTGCTTATAGAAGCAGCGTAACTACTTCCTTAAACCTTCATGAGAGACAAACCATACCAGTCATCTGTCATCATTGTTCTCCATGTCCACATTTGCCAATCTCTCATTGGTGAGATGATATTTATTGAGGTGAATTTTCACTGTCCAGATGCCCTTCCTGTTGCCAACCTTCCTTCACCTGTTTCAAACTAAAATATTTCCCCGTGACCTGACATGTTTTTATGTCAGATTGGCGATGAACATTGCTTGCATGGCAGTGACACCCACAACTATCACACAGTCTCCAGGCAAGGATATAGTAACACACACACACACATTCATAAGCCTCTCACACTTCTATGAAACATCCCCCTCTATCCTCTGTACCACTAATATTCCCCCACCACCACTACCTTTTGTGTATGTCCTCATACATCTCCATCACCATCCATTTCTCTCTATACATCTATCATTCTCTCCTTTCTTTTCCTACTGGAATCATCAGGTTTCTCCTCTATAGTAAGACACTCGTCTCTCTCCTGCTGTTATACATCAACCTCTCAACTGACAAAAAGCCATCCCCCTCGCTTCCACTCCCTCTGACAACTGATTGGATCTTTATCTTGCAAGTTACTTGGTGATCCCCAATGATGCTGGTGCCACATAAAAAGCACCCAATGCACTCAGTAAAGGGGTCGGCATTAGGAAGGGCCTCCAGCCATGGGAACCTTGCCAAAGCAGACAATGGATACCCAGGACTTATTCTTTCTACACCTAGTACTTATTCTATCTGCCCCTTTTGCCAAACTGCTTAACACACCAGCATCGGTTGTCAAGCGATATTAGGGGACAAACACAAACACAAACATAGGCGCAGGAGTGGCTGTGTGGTAAGTAGCTTGCTACCCAACCACATGGTTCCGGGTTCAGTCCCACTGCATGCCATCTTGGGCAAATGTCTTCTACTATAGCCCCGGGCCGACCATTACCTTGTGAGTGGATTTGGTAGATAGAAACTGAGAGAAGCCTGTTGTATAGATGTATATATATATGTGTGTGTTTGTCCCCC
>NW_021825023.1:0-2500 GCF_006345805.1 Octopus sinensis | reverse complement strand
TCACATACAGCTAGCAGTGGAGGCACATGGCCTAGTGGTTAGAGCAGCAGACTTGCGGTCGAGGGATCGCGGGTTGAAATCTCAGACCAGGCGATGTGTGTGTTTATGAGCGAAACACCCAAGCTCCACGTGGCTCCGGCAGGAGGTAACGGCGAAACTTCTGCTGACTCTTTCTCTCACTCTATCCTCCTGCATCTTGCAGCTCACCTGCGATGGACCGGTGTCCCATCCAGGTGGGGAACCTATACACCAAGAAACCGGGAAACCGGCCTTATGGGCCAGGCATGGCTCAAGCAGGAACAACCATACAGCTAGCTGGCATTCAATTGGCGTATCATGTTTCAGGTATTTTGATTGGGTTTTGGATAGAAAATTCACAAAAAACCACTTCTATTGATTTTTTAATGGCTTTGCAGGTTTTGAATGACCTTAGAAAGTGCAAGCCCTCTAACTGAAAATTGTGGATTTGTATAAAGGACACACGCACAGACATTTTGCCGTTTATATATATAGAGGTTTCTTGCCCTCAAGAGATTATGTCCGATCTTCAGCATACTTCTGTAGGTCTTCCCAAATCACGATCATAGGAAAAGTTGTTGCCAGTCTTATCAACAAAAACAAAGCTGAAAAATATGCACAGGTGTTGCAAATTAAGTTTATTACCAATAAACATCAGCTTCGATGACACTTTGCTCAAATGACAGAGGAAGGTGTCCAATCGAATTGATTATGTAAACAGAATTCTGATTGGTCGAAGGTGTCTTCTTGTCTCAAGCTCTGATTTTCTGCCTATTCTTGTCGGAACCTTTGATATGGAGTATCGAAATTTTAATCCCTTTCACACTTCTAAAATGTCAAACAAACTTTAAAATCTGTCACAACTGTTTTAGCCGGGAGAAGAAACTGATAGTTTGTTAACCTGCTGAAATAAACAATAAAAATTGAAAGGAGAAAATAAACAGCTTTGCAAGTTTAACTCAGTGTTTATTGAACAAGAGTGGTGGGAAGTTTAAGAAGTGACTTGTTAGAATATACCCGTCTGTGAGGAGACATGAACAAGAATAGCAAAGATCTACAATACCAAAAGAACTGGTAATACCTAAATTACAAGTGTTCTATGAAGAGAACATAAGACTGCTGCATAATTCAACATGAATGTGAACCAACATTAAACATCGTATAAGGTAAATGAAGGTTTCTGTAGGAATGCTACGTCATATTTACTTAGGGAGTTTACATGCACAAGGATGAATTATGATGTTGATGGTGGTGTTAGATACAGTAAAATATGGCCCAGACTATGATTACCAGCATCAACGTGAAACTTCAGAAAGTAGTTAACCATTTAATGGTTTTAGTAAATTTATAAAGAAAAAAAAAGCATTATACCATCCAGAATAAAGGAAAGTCGACCAGATGGTGAGTCTAGATGTGATAAGTCTGTTCACCAAAGTCTGAACTGATGAAGCACTATCAGTGATTCAAGAAAAATTAGTGGCAGACACCCATCTAAAAGAAGGCATTAGTATACCAATAAGGAACTTGATTGAAATGTTGACCGTCTGTGTAGAAACCACCTACTTCAGAATGCATAGTAATATATATCAGTAAAATATGGTCCAGACCGTGATTACTAGCACAAACGTGAAACTTCAGAAAGTAGTTAACCATTTAATGGTTTTAGTAAATTTATACAGAAAAAATAAGCATTATGCAGTCCAGCATAAAGCAAAGTCGACCTCTAGAGTAATACCTAAAATTCTTTGGAAATTCCTATTAATAGCTTCACGAAACTGCAATGGAAGATTAGATTTAATTTGCCTCCCATATGGAATAATTAACCAAATTGTTTTACAATTAGTTATCTATTTTAGTGTAATTATTTTTGAAAGACATAAATTTACCTTTAGAATGAAAATAGGGGATTAAATAATGGTTATCTCCCTTACTCTTATATTTTGGTGTTTAAATTAAAATTAATATCGTTAATTTCTTTACAACTAGATTTCATATCTACATTAGTAAAGTTGGCATAAGATTGAATGGAACACACACATACACATATATATATATACATACATACAAATATACAGGGTGGACCAAAATGACCTGACACATTTGGAGGCTTAATAAAAGCACAAAATATGAAATAATGGAAAGAAATATTTTATTTTCTGAATGTACATATAATGCCATTTTATTTCATTAAGTTTTAAAAATTAAATCAGCTAAATGCTTCCCATCATTGTCAACACACTGTTGGAGACGTTCATGAAAGTTATCGATAACTCTATGGATCATTTCTCCTGGAAGGGTTGCAATTTCTACACAAATTGCACGTTTTAATTCATCGATAGATCGAAGGCGATGACTGAATACTTTTCATTTTAACCCTTTCATTACTGTATTTATTTTGAGATGTTCTGTGTTTCTTTCAATTACTTAAAATATCGCAAAGAATTTAGTAAAATAACTTAGTTATCATTCAGCTTGTATTAGG
>NW_021825022.1:0-16946 GCF_006345805.1 Octopus sinensis | reverse complement strand
TTGTTAATCGCTTCAAGTCCCTCTGTTCCTCGATAGTTCTCTCAAGATCGTCTGCTGATTTCAGCCCTCTGTTCTAAACAAGCCGTAAGAGCTTTCAGAGATTTGCTAGTTGTTGACAACATTGAGAAATTGACCAATTTTTACAAGGTAAAGTTGGATGAATTAACATAACAGAGTATAATTGAACGATACATTGATTTTTTATTTCATGAGACCACATTTGATAACTACGAATCTGTTTCCGAGTCTATTTCTGAGTTGGGGGACACAAATCTATCCCAATCCACGTATTTATGCTTTTATTACAGGTTTTTAGTCCCCTTTATTTAAATCGGGAAGAGGAACTTTGCTATTTGATAAGCGTCTATCAAAAATTAATGAAACCATTACTGGTGAACATATTTTTGTCTAAATTTACAGCTTGCCGATTCCCAGATTGAAATATCCCCCAAAACTGTCAAGTTGGTGAATTATTATTGTCTACTGTTCGGGCAGTTATCGTCTTCCTGTAGACTCAATTAAGTTATTTGTTCTCAGTTTATTTCAGGCATTGTGGGACATTCTTAAATACTGTCTCGGGGATTTTTATCCCTTACGGCAATTTGCATTTACACTGGCCCAAGAAAAAAAAGTAAACATTTATTTTTTATTGATTAGTACAAACAATGTTATCATTTTCTTAAAGTTTGTAATTCTCTTGTCCCCGGAGACATCGATACTCTTATACACATTATTTGTATCAGGGTTGTTAGATTTAAATCATTTGATTTTAATCAACAATAAAATCAATGATTTAAATCATTAAAAAAAATCAAAAAAATCAAAAAAATCATTTAAATTTTTTTAAATGTCTGGAAGAAAGCGTGATTCTTTGTGGCTTATTTTGATAAACGTATTATTCCTGGAAAGACCGGAAGCCGTGCCAGATGTCGTAATTGTGGGAAGGACATACAAGGTCTTGTATCTCGGATGAGGCAGCATCATTTATTATGTCGAAGTAATATTGATATCCCTAAAAATATGCCGAGACCTGAAAGCGAATTTCCTCCAAGGATGAAGGACCATTCATTAATCAATTTCGTAACTACGACGACTTCATCTAAGAAAGATTTGATGGATCTGCAACTCGCTAGATACATATTTTCTACAAACACTCCGTTTGCTGCTGTAGAACATCCCGAATTTGTCAAATTCGTCCAAATGCTTCTTCCTGGGTATCGTTTACCCTCTCGTCATCAAATTGGTGGTACATTACTTGATCATGTGTACGACCAAATACATGAAGACTGTCGACAAAGACTCCAGGACAAAACAGTGTCTATGATGTTGGACGGGTGGAGCAACATTCATAATGAACCCGTTATTTGTGTCTCGGTTGTGACATCAGATGGGGAAAATTATCTCATTGACACTGTGGACACTTCTGGATATAGCCACACTGCGGAATATCTTCAATCTGTTGCTTTAGCCTCCGCACAATTGGCTGAACAACGGTTTGGATGTAAAATCGGCAGTCTTGTAACGGATAATGCTGCCAACATGACTAAAATGAGACGGATAATGATGGAAGATGGCAATGAAATAATTACTTATGGTTGCTCGGCACATTATCTCAACCTTCTTGTGAAGGATGTCGAGGTAGCGGACGTTAAAGGAACTATTGTAACAATCAATAAATATTTCCGAAACGTCCATCTTCCAGCTGCATGGTACAAATCTAATGGAGGAAAAAAACTCGTTCTTCCGATTGATGTACGGTGGAACACTTTATCAGACTGTTTTCAATCTTATCTGGATAATTGGTCTATTATTTTGAGAACTTGTGAGGAACACAGAACGGATATTGATACAGAGATTTTTTCCAAGGTCCAAAATATTTCCCTAAAACGACGCGTTGAAGAATATCTGATGCTTATTAAACCAATTGCTGTCGCTTTAGATAAAATTCAGAATGATTCTACCACGATTAGTCATGCTGTAGAAATTTGGAAAGAACTTGAACAGACATATATTGACAATGGATGTACGAATATTTTAGGAAAAGTGAGAATTCGAGCAAAACAAGCATTAACACCTTTCCACTTACTTGCAAATTGATCGACCCGACATGTAGTGGGAAATCTCTTTCAAATGTTGAGATTGACATTGCATTGAGTTATTGTGCTCAAAATTATGAATATGCACTTCCGACTCTGATTAATTTCAGAGCAAAAGCTGATCCATTTAAACAATACATGTTTGCTCCGAATTTATTGAGTAAAGTATCACCTATAGCTTGGTGGGAGTCGAATTCATACCAGTTACCTTCACAAGTAATTTCACTATGCAAAAAAATTCTTGGAGCAGTTGCTTCGACAGGTGGAATAGAAAGAATCTTTTCAACATTCGGATTTCTACATTCAAATGTACGCAATAGGCTGGGGATCGAAAAAGCAGCCAAACTTGTTTCCATTTACAAGCTTTTAAATAAATAAAAACGATTTCCATTGTTTTTGTTTTTTATTTTAGTTCGCTTTGAAATATTTTTTTATTTATTAACCCGAAGACCACAAAGAAAGAAAGCGTAATGCAAACTAGTTAAGTGATCCCGGTGGACATAAGGAACTACGATAGATCGTTCTGCGTGGCCGTTTTTCAGTGTTTATGTACAAAGAGAGAGGTTCTCTGATAAGCCAGGTGGAAAGGGTCGTTTTGAAATAAAGATCATTTAATTCAAAAAAATCTGATTTAAATCAAAAAAATGTAGTTTTAAAAAAAAAATGTAGTTTTAAAAAAATTTTAATTTAGGGTTGCCACAGTATTGTACATATAAATTTAATTATAATAATTTTTAAAAAATAGTATAATAATATTAATTTATTTGCGATTTCTAATCAAAATTGGTCCCTTATGATTTTAAGACGCTAAAACACGATATCGCCGAAATTATCTTTTCTTGGATTGGGGATGGTTCGGCCCATCCGAGATCTTCTATTCCCTGTCAATACAACAACCAATTTTGACACTTTTAATATTCGGAGATCAAAATTAAAATCTGAAAATTTAGGCATGTGCTGTTATTATTGGCCTAGAGAATTAGGAATACAAAACACAACAAACACGCTGAAATATATTTTTATTTGAAATTAACTAAATTTAATATTAATTTTAAACATGAATTTAAAAGTGGTTAAATTTGTTCAAAAATAAGAAAATTAATGAACAATTCTGAAAATTTCCTATCGTGTTTTTTTGAGATAATTATTAAGATTTTTTTGACACTGTGCAGAGGATTACAAATTAGTGTCGACGAGTTTATTTTATATGTGATAATTAATTTGTTCAAAGTGTTTGTAAATAAAGTATTTGAATTATAGCGGGAAGTTATGAAGGAATCGAGTGGTGTACATTTCGACTGTTTCGAAGAACGGATAGCAATGTGCTGGAAAGTAACCCTCGTACTTTATATGATACAATTCACAATTCCCTTTCCAGAGTGTCAGATTGGCCTGTTTTTACTTATGCTTGTATTTCTCTAATTTCTGTTATTACACAGTTAATTTCTCGACAATAAATTAATGTTTTTATATATGATCTCAACTAGAGGAGAATATCACAGGCAAATGCTAAGACAATCCAAAAAACAGTTTGTGTAAACATTTCCAATCACCCCAACAGAGCCCTCTCGAATACAGCCATATCCAATACAATGTGAATGTGAATGTGGCCAAAGTCTAATTCTGGATTATGCCGTGAATCCACGATGGTAGAACATGTCGTTCGGAATTAAGGATTCCTTTGGGTAAACCTCGAAACTGCCAAAGAAATACAAAGAAATTTTTACTAGAACGAATCAACGACAAGTCAACCCATTCTGTGCTATTCAAGTGCCTGAGTGTGCCTGCAGTGAATACCATCATCGTGAATCAAGTAAGAAGACAACTCCCCAATTAGCAAAGCAATTCTATATTGTCGATTTGTCTATTGAAACATTGGCAATGCAAAGAGATGGGCGTCCAAAGAACAGAAGGAGATCTGCTAGAAGTAAATGAAAATAAACCGACAATTAAGAGTCTAGAAAATACGGACGTAAATTTGAATCTGGAGGGTCACTAATACAGGGAAATAGCTTTTTTTTAACTGAGGAATGCTGTATTTACGCTAGACTGAAATTGTTATTCGATCATTGTAAATCAACAAAGAGAACAGCTGACCATCTTACTACAAAATGTGGCAGAATGCTCACAAGTTATAATTTCACACGACACAATTAGGAAGACCAAGAAGCACAACGCACTCAGGCACGACAATTAAAACTGAAAATAACAGAATATCTCTAAAAGACGAGAATTATCAACATTAGTTGAACAGGGAATAGTTCAAAAATGAGATCCTGTCTTGATGGGACGGAATTGTCTCAAAATAGAAAATGATTAAGACATAATCGGTTGTGATTGGGATGACAATGAAGAGCATGCAAGTAGGTAAAAACAAATTTTCTATCTGTTTCTATGCCTGACATGGAAACCGAATATCTCCGAATCTGGACTGGAGATAGACGACCAAGACAGAAATCAATTTAGTTTAATTATTAGAATAATATCAAAATCACTTAACTTGCGAGTAATCGAAATAAGTTGGCCAAGTAATAGCGACATGTGCGACAGGCAGGGATTTTAACAAAACAACAAATGATGAAAGAGGAGCCATTCGACCTCCAATTTAGGAATGTCTGATACGTCGGGTCCCCAATCGTGTTGGAGACTGATTGCTGCTTCATTTGCGGGAATCAGTGCGGAGGACACGACTACATCAACACTCTCATCTGCACATCAGTTCACCAATACTTCCAGGAGGCCGTCGATGCCAGTTGTCTCGCAAAACTGTACTTTGACGTCTATTCTCAGTTGTGGTTTGTTGGGAAGGTATAGACTGAGGACATGCACTGAGTTGGACTTGGTGATCGGGGAAAGCACGACCTGTATGTCCTGTGCTGACCTGCCAGACTTTAAGCCACAAATATACGAGATATACCGGTCTCGAGAGTCAAGCGCTGCATGGAAGTGGACATGACCAACACGGAATCAGTTTCCGCAGCAAACATGACCGTAGATAGGTGTGTCTGGGCACAAGGATTAGCCCCATTGTCCAACAGTAGAGTGACTGTCTCGGCATGCTTCCATCAGGGCAGTCCGTCCACCCAACTCCACATTCGCCTCCAGTCCTATAAGTCGTTCTGCAATGTCTGAATGCCCGTGTTTGCACGCTATGGACAGAGCCGTCTTTAGGCCAGACCCACAGACATCATTAATTCCACTGACCACATCTAAACACAGTCAGTCTGGGTGGACAACCAGGCATCTCCAACAGCACGTCGATGATCTGATCCGACCGGTACTTGACTGCCTCAATGAGAGCACTATAGTCATTAACAACACTGTGGAGAATGTATTGCCTGTACTCCATCAATAATTTAAGCAACTCGACGTTCTTTTCACGAATACTAAGAATGATGGATTCTCATAGGCGTCCTCCTATCAATGGAGAGAGGGCATACGTGAATGGGTGTCCCCTTCTGCACTGCCCCACACTTGCAAACACACGGCGAGACTACAACTGACCACCCACTCTCCGACGACTTTTCCGGCTTGGGAGGCACTGTGGTGGAGGCTCCATATCGGAGGAGTAGTCGGACGAGTGCTGTGTCGTTCTCCCTGACTGCGTACATGAGGGGAGTAGTGCAAGTCGAATTCGTTCGGATCCGAGTCCTTGGCCAACAGTGATCTCGTAGAACTGGCCCGCAGCAATAAGAGCAGTGGCCCCCGAGACTGGAATATGCCTGAAGGAGTACCCAGAGACCGACCAGACGTAGTGAAGCCATACTCGACCAGCAAGTGGAGGATGGGGAACTGCTGGTTGTGGATTACCTCCACCACGAATGTTGGGTCAGTCTTGAGTTGGGAAATGGAGGGAAGTTGGTCGCCTTCCAGAATGTTCTAAATCAATAAAAATGGAAAACATCCTGTCGGGGAAAACCGAACGACATGCAGTCTAGTGAATCACTCCTGGAGAGCGCACTAACTTACCTGAGTACATTTTCCGTGACTTTTCTCAGACAGACTCCCCTTCGTGACAGTCGATGATAAATCTGGGGGGTATGGAGTGTCCATTACTCAAATCGAGGAGTGGAATGTGATACTGTCCTTACTCACTCAACAAATATGTCCTTCCCTCTGACTTGACCAACTTTTATCTCTTTCCTGGACAGTATCCTCAGTGCCCACGGGGACAATTTATGTCAGTCCAATTGATAAATTGATGGAAATTCAAATTGAGGGGGAAACTACTCATTTAGGTGGACGGACTGTGCACTGCCTATGCACTCCACCACTGTCACGGAAATGGGAAAATATGTTCACCATTCCCCAGTTCTGGTTTAATTTGCTTACTAACATTCCCAGTCTACAGTTGTAATCAACTCCCTTATTTTTCGAAATTAAACTTTTTTAATTAATTTAGTTTATATGTTTTTTAGTTTTGTTAAATATATGTTTATTTTAAACAATAAAATGTCAGAAAGTGTTTGATTTTTGCCGCCTTTTAACCGTCAAAATATTTTGTTGTGTTTCTTTTGATGCTCCAAGAAAATTTGAACTGCAATAAAATAAAGCAGATTTGTGAAAAGTTGTTAAAGGATGGAGAAAAGTTGACTAAGGAAAGACAACAGCCCTTGCTAGAATTGAACAACAAAGTTCGAATCGACTTTAATCAGCCATAGGACATGGAAATAAACTGCTACGTCAAGCAAAACGAGCAATTGAAAGAGAGACTACAAGGTTATTCTCACTTGAAGCATCTTCTTAGGCCAGAAATGAATCCTTAGAAACAAAAATGTCAATAAACACTGAGCAATTTGAAAGAATGGAGGATAGGTCGGGTCGAGTGATAATTCCCAGAGTCAACAAAGCCCGGGACATGTGCAGTCTACTAGCCCAGCACGTCCACACATCCAGTAGACATTCCTGTTCAGTCGAGGACCACAAAGAACGGTCTCGACTTGACCTACAAGCTGTGAAAATGCACAACTCGACTTTCGTTTGGAGGGTCTGACTGTCCAACACGCCGATTCGCTTAATTTAATCAGCAGTTTGAAGTGCTCTCTTCGCAGCCACCAAAAAACAATCGAAACCACACAAATCGGCATTTCTGGTTGTCGAAATGTATTCACTGAGTGGTAGAACATGTCCTTTCTTTCCTGAGCAATGTTGGGAGTGTTGGGTTGGCAGACTCGTTTGATTGTCAACAACGTCTAATACATTCCAATATTGTCTGATTATTTTGTAGACTTCCGTTCAACGAAAGTCACGGAAATTAATAATTGCTGTCCTTTCCTTGTTATCTCTCTGTTTTAATCATTTGCTCAGGAAGATCCGGAACATCAAAGTGGCCGACGTTTGTTTGATGAGCCGAGAGTGGCAGTGGCTGATGGGGGATGAAAATGATGGGGTGCCGGAAAGACAGGCGGGACAGACCCAAGATGGAATACGTTCCAAAGTGCGGCGGGAAAGGGAGACATAAGAAAGATGAAAGAACAGATAACACGATGAGCAGGGACGGCCGTTCTTTCTTTTGTTAACCATGTTGCAGATTGAGCAGGAAGAAACGGGATTAAGAGTGGGATGAGAGACCACCATATGGAGGAATGAGAACAGAACGAATAATGGATAGAAAAAAATAGACAAAGAAAGATTAGATGGATAGGAAAGGATTAGATAGATCAGAAATATTAGATAGAAACAACAGATAATTGAATAGCAAATAAACAGAAAAAGTGCACCACAACAAAAACGTGCAAAGTGCGTTTACACTAATTTTAAGAATTGATTTTTGTTTGCTTCCTTATTATTATTAATAAGCACACCGCAAAATAACGTGAGTAAAGTTATCTCGCTTGTCCCACCCTCTCCTGGATGCGTTTTGTTAATCGCTTCCAAGTCCCTCTGTTCCAAACAAGCCATAAGAGCTTTCAGAGATTTGCTAGTTGTAGACAACATTGAGAAATCGACCAATTTTTACAAGGTAAAGTTGGATGAATTAACATAACAGAGTATAATTGAACGATACTTTGATTTTTTATTTCATGAGACCACATCTGATAACTACGAATCTGTTTCCGAGTCTATTTCTGAGTTGGGGGACACAAATCTATCCCAATCCACGTATTTATGCTTTTATTACAGGTTTTTAGTCTCCTTGATTTAAATCGGGAAGAGGAACTTTGCTATTTGATAAGCGTCTATCAAAAATTAATGAAACCATTACTGGTGAACATATTTTTGTCTAAATTTACAGCTTGCCGATTCCCAGATTGAAATATCCCCCAAAACTGTCAAATTGGCGAATTATTATTGTCTACTGTTCGGGCAGTTATCGTCTCCCTGTAGACTCAATTCAGTTTTTTGTTCTCAGTTTATTTCAGGCATTGTGGGACATTCTTAAATACTGTCTCGTGGATTTTTATCCCTTACGGCAATTTGCATTTACACTGGCCCAAGAAAAAAAAGTAAACATTTATTTTTTATTGATTAGTACAAACAATGTTATCATTTTCTCAAAGTTTGTAATTCTCTTGTCCCCGGAGACATCGATACTCTTACACACATTATTTGTATACATTTTGACCCACATTGTCCATTGGTAAATAATTTCAATACATAAATATAGCCGATTGACCAAAAACTTGAGGATTATACTAAACAACTATTAGATCTGTGTGACGGTTCTTCTCCTTTTCATTCTCGTGCCTTACTTTATTGTGGTCTCTATCACGTTCTGATTTCCAGAAGACAGGAAATTTTTTCTCAATCTTCTACTCACCTATCCGCTGCGTTAGATTTTTTGAACAGGTACAAATCCGGTATTCTGATTTCCTCTAGGTCTTATGAAGCTGACCCACGTGACTATCTTCCTGCATTTCACCTGTCACTTTACTACGCCCTAGAAAGGAGGATTGATAGAGCTCTTCATTATTGCAAATTAGCTATCAGACTTAATTGGCATAAAGAGACTACTTTGACTCTTTTGGTGTTGCTCTTTACTGCTTCTAAAGACTATGGAGCAGCCATCCAATGTGTGGAGAGTTCTTTAATGCAATATCCGTCCTCATCAAAGTAGAACTCAATTTGACGTTTATTTAAGCTTTTTCCTGATCAAGAGTTGCATCGAGTCCGAGTTGGGTGATTTTAGTTCGGCTTTGCAAACGTGTGGTAAAATGTTGACCAAAATGTAACTTTTCTGAATTTGAGAAAAATAGTCCGGGAAAGTCGGAATTTGTTACAGAACAAGAAAATGGAAACACATGCAAAGAAACAAACCTCGATTTAAATTTGGACGATTTTTTAAATGTGGCGAATTGTTATTGCAATAACAGAGAATGGTGTAAGTCTGATCCTGACGAATTCAAAATTTGGTTACGAACTGGTAAATTGTTTTTTAAAATTGAAGCTGAAATTTTTCTTGGACTGGATAAGCTCGAAGATGTGAAGCTATGTTTAATTGAAGCACATAATATATCTCCAAACTCTTTAAATCTACAAATTATGGTAAATTAGCGATAAAAATATTTTAAAGAAAGTTAAATTTTTGCGTGCTACAAAAATGAACGATTTGGCTCTCGAGTGGTTTCTAACGTTGAGCGCAGTTGATCCAAGGAATTTTGACATTCTTTATGAACTGGTTATATATTTTTTTAATTTTAGGGTTTGCCATATTATGAAATTGAACTTTTTTCAGAATCAGAAAACTATCTTAGGGAGGCCATTAAGGTGGATCCTTTTGAGCATAGATCCTGGTTTTCATTATTTTAGCAGTACTTAATAGGGGATTACTTGGAAAGGTCCTCGAATCGACCGGTGATTATGAGAAGGCTTCGAGTTGCTATCTACATGCACATGATTTACTCAAAACTGCTCCAGTAATGTTCTTTAATGACATTCCGCTTATTTATTCCTGATTGTAGTTTCATTTATGCCAAATAAATTAGGATATACACTTGTCTTTATAAGGCTAATTAATAAATTAGTTATTTGATACGTTTTACATATCAATAAACTTAAAAATAGAAATTATCGGTTATATTAATTAGAAGATAAAAGATTGCTTAAAAGTGTTTTGGTAGATGGCAAATAAAATTCCTCGGAATAACCAGCTGGTCTCGCCTTAATAAAGATCCATTCCCCAATTTCTGACAAAACTACAAGTGGAGACTTGCCAATGCCACTATTAAAAGATACATATTTTACACGACAGTAGAAACCTACCCAGAACTCACTGATTAGAAATTTAGAAAAGTAGGGGCGTAGTTGTCTAGGGATGTCGCGTCACACACAAAGGACTTTCCACACTTAACAGGGAAGATGGTTATCCGATCAGGTCATCCAAAATGAATTTAGTTGTAGATAAGAGGAGCATATATACAATTGAATTTTTTTTTAATAAATAGATTTATTAGGTATGATTCAGGAAGTAAGTTATTCACGAATTTATAAAGAGCCTGGGGGTCAGCTCAAAGTCGCTCAAAGTTGCTTAAGTAAATATAATACCATTGGAAACATAAACAGATTAATTAAATTACTTAAAAAGTGCTCTAACTCAATATAGCCTCAGTCATATTACAGGTCATCATTATCATAAGTAGACCATCGTTAGTCATCATAGGTTAAAAATGTAGTTTTATATCGATAACTAACTGATATTAATCAGTAACTTAATAAACTCAATTGAAACGTATGCCATCATTACTGTAAACTATCATTGGTATGAAAGATGTTATAAAACCAAAAAAAACCACGTTATAAAATATTAATTTATTTGATTTTATAATAATTATAATTTTTTGAATAACACCCTCAATTTTAACATTTCCTTCTCCTTCTCAGAAGGAATCGTGTAAACCTTAGTTTTTGATATATCATTGCTTTATAATTTATATGGGAAAAAAGGGAAAATGTGGAATACTGCCCATTGTTTAGTCCAAAGGCTCAATACTTTTATAAACTGAAGCATTTTTTTAAATTGTTAAATATTCGAAATAATTTTTTTATATTTAAAATGTGACAATTTTTATTTAGAACAAATAGTTAAATTTATTAATGCTACGTCTGTCCGACAAGTTCCCAAATTTTCAACTGCAGACCACAATGGGTGATTTTGATCTTTACAGTTTTATTGGATCAAGGTAATACTTTTATACATAAATATAGTTGGTGTTTATTTTTCTCACATCCACGAGATTTTACTCCGGTCTGTACGACCGAATTGGCTGAACTAGCAAAAAGGTCAATTCAATTTGAACAAAGAAATGTCAAACTAATTGGCCTGTCCTGTGATACCGTGGAGAGCCACCGAGAATGGATTAAAGTACATTCAAATTCCACTGCAAATAATTAGGACATTCTTCTACATGGAAATATAACAACAGAGAGTTTGCCATTTCCTATAATAGACGATTCCAAAAGAAAAATTGTCACCCAGTTGGGGATGCTGGACCCTCGAGAAATTGGCCCAGATAATAATACTCTCCCGGCACGTGCGGTATATTAAATTATTTTTACTTGGTTTTACTAATCTTTAGGTTTATTTGATTGATAAAAATATGAACATGAGACTTAGTATTCTCTATCCGGCTACTACTGGAAGGAATGTTAGGTTTATGTAGTTTTAATATTTTAGTGAGCTCTTACGAGTGATTGATTCTGTCATTATGACTGATGTTCATGCCTTAGCCACCCCAGTTAATTGGAAGGTTGACAATTACTTTAGTATATTTGTAGCAAGGTGACGATTGTATTATTATTCCTTCTCTGAGTGATGAAGAAGCCATAAACCGCTTTACTGCTATTAGAACAATAGTTCTGCCATCCGAGAAACAGTACTTGCGGTATACTGCATGGAAATAAAACATATTGACTCTCTTCTTGGTTTAATGGGTTAGTTTTACTAATACTGTTATCCTTTGATTTATTTTGTGGACTTATTTACTTAATTTATTATTAACACATATCGCTTTCCCCGCAACTTGTGCATTCCGCTTATGCCATTTTTTCAACATCCTCTCTAAGATTTTGTGGACATGTCGATAGAATATAAACGTATTCATAGACTATTTCTACTCGTGGGAATAGTAGAATTAATAATAACATAAACGTATTCATAGACTACAATGACAAATAAAGAAAAATAAAAACCTTGTATAATAGATAGAGAATTGGTTTCTTACAAGACTATAGGAAGACCACGTACAACTTCTTAAATGGAATGAGTGTTTGAGTATTTTTGTCTTTCGGAAAATTATTTAGAAATGAGTTTTATACAGGCTGAGGTGATTTAATAGTTTATTCCTACGGAGAGAGAAATACTCCAAATATCAGACAAAGTAGGATCATTTCAACTGTGTCTTAATCTTTTATAAAATAATGTAAATCAAAATGGTGGGTAGAAAGGATAGTAAGGGTAGGCAGATCGTGGCGGATATCGCCAAGGAGGAGGCCACATTCCCATAGTGGGGGGTTTTCTTCGATTGATCAATCTCTGTTTCCTTTGTTGGCGAATTCGTATAGCCTCCTCATTTTTGACTCCCAGTTTAGACTCGAGTCGGGCACACTTCTCCTGTTCGTCGTCAGAGTAGTCCAAGTGCTAGAAATAAGACTAAATAAAACAACCTGGAGGTGGTTAAGTGTTCCCAATCCAAGAAGCGTCAAAACCACGTGTTCTAAAATAGACCTCCAAGAAGAGACTGTTTAAGGGAGTCGACATTGAAGACAAATTGAGTGAGTGTGGGGTCTTGGGGGACACAGAACACTTGTGTGTTGTTGAGAACTATTCCACGGGAAATCAGATCGAGAGCTTCCTCACACAGACCGACCACATAGGAGGGCTTTTCAACAAGGCCGAATATTTCTTTAACGTAGAGGAGTGTCTTTGTGGGGGAGAAGGACAGTGTCCTCTGCAAGTGGAGGGGTATCACTCGTCCCTTCCACGGTAGCGGAAATAGGGTTGATGGACAGACGGAGGAGTCCGACTGGGTGTGATTGAAGGGTGATGTTGGTGAGGTGGATTGAGGGGATGTTCCAGTCGTCCTCTTCGACAGGGGGAGAAGGATGAATGCATTGGTCATGTCTTCGTAGAGAATTTGTGAAGGCCACCCATCTGTGCTGCTTTCCGAGTCGTACAATTATTTAATAATTTATTCAAATAATAAAATTTATATTCGAATTTGACTTGTCTGATGTCAAAATGTAATACTCACAGTGGAGGATAGTAAATTAAGAATTAGGGAGATTGTGAGATCTGTGTACGCCACCAGAATTATTAAATTATCCTTAATTACTAATCAGAGTGATCATTAATTTCCTTGACAAAGACATATTCCTTAGTTTATGTCGTCAAATGGATTGTTGCGGATGTTCATTAAATAAATCCATATTACTTTGTTAAAATAATGTTTTGATGTAACTCAAGTTTAGTTTTAATAAAGCAATTGTAAAGATTACGATCGCTTGGGTCTCTTTCTATGCTCGACGTCAATTAAATACCGAGGTTGGAAGCGGAAATTGTTTTCGACCATGTGCCGCATTGAATTACATTTTTCGCAATTATCAATATCAGAGTGAAGTAACGCTGAACATCTCAATCTAAATTTGTATAAATTAAATAAATTGAGATTTGAGAATGTAAAAGTTAATTGTAAAATTAACAAAATCAAGAGAAAGTTAGTTAGTTAATGCACGTTCTTAATAAAATCGATTGTAATTTTTTGAGTGCTATTTTGGCTAAGTAAGATTTTCCGACATGTAATATCTCCTGAGTCGCCAAGTATAGATCCAAGCTTTCTGGTGTTCCTCCACTTTTCTACGCGAGTTTTCCTATATTAAAGAAACTCTTTTATTGATAAACAAATCATTTCAGAACAGGTCAGAATTAAATAAAAAAATTGAAGCAGATTGCATGATTTTGAAAAGAAAAATCTACCTTATTGTTCGTTATTTCTCCTCTTATTGCTAAAACAGAAGATCTAAATTTTGCACCATTTGAAATAAAAATTTCTGATTGTAAGATAATATTACTGGAATTAAAGAGTAAGGAATTATGGGCTCAAAAGTTAATCAACTACACCGAATTATAAGAATTAGAAAAGAACAAATATTCTTCAATAATTGAAGTAAGAATTAAATAAAAATAATCGTTAAGAAACACAAAATATAAAGACAAGATTTGTTAATATTTGATGCATGGAATAGCCTTCCTGAGTCATTTTATCGATTAAAAAAATTCTCATTTGGAATTATAACGAATCAACATATAATTGCGTAAAGTCATTATCAGAAATGAATTCAATAAAATCAAAATTGAGGAGTCAGCTAACTGAAGAAAGTTTTAATTCTTGGGTAAAATTAAAAATCCCGAGTTAATACCACTGTCAAATGAGATACAAGGACAGTCGTCGCATTAATTATTTTATACTTTCTATGTTTAAATTTTCTTTCATGTTTTCTTTACAAAATATTTTTAATATGGTGGCTCTTTAATCATGCTTAATTGCTGTTTAAGTAAAAAGTGGCTCTTTGCCACAAAAAAGTTGCTGACCCCTGGCCATGACGGACGACATACAGTAACGCACGTCGTTCTTGATTGCAAAAACCTTACCGCTATAAGAAAATAGTGGAGGTCTGTCGGTTTTCTTATGGTATGACCCTAAGATTTTCTTTGTGCCACATTCCTCCCAATTTCACAGAGGAATGGGATTAAATAAGTGCATCAATCAAGAGAAAGGTAATTGCTAAAAATCAAAAAACTTATCATCGTGTTAATTCCAGAAATACCCCCAAACTTTTTGAAGGGGATCTCATTGATAGCCAAGTGAAGTGTCGTATTATAGGAAAAAGCTTACTTTGTCTGAAAATTGTTTCCAATTTTTAGTTCTTTCTTTATCCACCAGTTTTGCCATACCCTGTGTCAATGTTTGATTAAAGCGCTTAATTACACTCTAATTTATTTATTTTTCAGCGAATTTCGCTCGCGATATTGCGCGGAAACTGCCTGTCTATTAGCTCGTCCTCTCAATCAAAGAATTAACATGGATGAATTAAAATTTAATTTTATGACAATAATTGATTCATTTCAAATTTATAAACTTGTGACATTATCATTTTTACATGGTCTAAGTATTGAGACTATACTGATAAAAAATAATGAAAAACGCTTCTTAAAATAAATTATTTTCCTTTTTCATTAAATGCCAAACTATGTAGGTGACGCATGGGGATATCCCTTGCGATAGTACCTCTAACTCTTTCTGGATCGCGTAAAAAAGATCCAATGATAAGTTTGTTTTTATTTATTATATTCTTTAGAAAGACTTTTACAACAATTAACAGAAATCAGTGTTATGCTCGACTATATAATCTACCTTTGATATCCTTGAGATTCAAATTCTAAAAAGCACTAAACCTCTTTTCAAACAGGGATCGTTCTTTTACTATAATGATCATCCCCGGAGATGCATATCTTGTGGTGGAATGGTAGGACATCTCCGAGCTCTGTCAGTCTCGATGAATACCCAAAACCTCAACATATTCGATGTTTGCAATTCAAATATGTCAATACTAATCTTAAGAGGTATCCCGAATCTCAACAAAGGAAAATAATTTATTTTGTTGGTCTAAAATCGTTATAATTTAATTTTCCTTGTGTTTTTTTGAACAAATAAAAGAAATGATTTTTTGAGACTAGCTTTAAATTTACTTCTGGATAAAAAACAGTTGTGTCTCCACAAAAAATCTGATTTGTGGGAAATTGTGGGAAATAATAGTTTTAAATAAAAATATTTTTTATTTGTCAAAGTAACAATTCGCGAGCGAAGAATGAAACCGAGCGAAAATGTCATAACACTGACACCGCGCTATAAAAAATGATCCACGTTAAAATAATTATGAAAAGACAGCCTTACTTTGGATGAAGAGTTTCCTCTCGGGAAGAGAAAAATTCATACGCGTCGAAAACCAATTGTCGAGGAAAATTTCTCTTATGAGAGGAGTTCCACAGGGATCTGTCATCAATCCACTTTTATTTAATTATAAGATGTGTGACATTCCCAAAGTGGATCATCCTAACATGGAGATGGTCATTTATGAAGATGATATTTTACTTATAGATCTTTCCATGAGCAAATCAATATCATGGAAAATAACTCTTGGTCATATTGATAAGATTGCAAGATGGTGTAAAGAAAAAGGAAACCTCCCCGAACGGAAATTGTCTGACGATTACTCTGCCGCCTGTGGTCTGTGAGAGCCTCAGTTTGGCTCGAAGCTGCCCAAGTCTCAATCTGTCCAGCGTCAATGGGACGAAATCTCTTGTTCACGGGAAATCAGATCGAGGGCTTAACGTCAATGGGACGAAATGGATTGACAGAGGTGTCTCAGTTGATAGAGAAAGTGCCTCCCGTGGATGATTCACCCCCTCTAATTCTCCCCTCTCCTCCCTTGATAACTCTTACTTCCAATTGGCCACAATATGCATCGACGTCAGTGATTGGAGACGCCCTTCTTAAATGTGATGAGCCAGAAGAGGTCGTGGGGGATGTGTCTGCTTGGGGGAATGACGCGAATTTGGATTTTGACAGTAACTGGTCATTTGGCCATGTCTAGAAGAGAGTGACGTTGAGAAGACACTATTGGATGATGAGGGATGGGATGTCGATGATATTGACTTTCCAATTGAAGTTGGTGATTGTGTCCAATCAATTAGTTGGAGCAGTCTATTTCACCAGTCGAGACGGGTAGTGTGGTGGACGAAGGTGTGTCCCCTGCCGCTGTGTGGGGAATAAACGCCAAGTCTGTGGTTGACTACATTCTTGTGGGGGCATTTGATTCAGCTATGATGGTCTCATTTGTCGTCATTTTGTAGGA
>NW_021825021.1:12500-16987 GCF_006345805.1 Octopus sinensis | reverse complement strand
TTGATTAATCTGCAACAAGATTATTCATCTTTCTATTTCACAAAATATATATATATATGTATATTTATATACATATATATGTACATATATATTTGTATATATGTATATATATAATGTGCACACACATCCACACACACACACAAACACACACACACATATAGATATATGTATGTATATATCTACATATATATAAATCACTGTGGAACAACAATATGTCCCAAGTTGCATGATTCACTGGTATTAAAGACAAACAACACTTCAAATTCACTTCAATTTGATTTTATCGTATTTTTGCCCTTTCCTCACATACACCGCTCCTCAAAGATTCAAATTTCGCCAATATCACCTTAGCTAATTAGCAAATCTGCTCATTTGGCACGCAAGGAAATCCCTTTTGTGTTTCGATAACTTATATTGAGCGAAAGAAACGGAGGTCTTTTGTTTGAATAGCAAAAGCTTCTCTTATGAAGCTGGATCATGCGAAACAGTTGGAATCAATATTTTGAACATTTTACATAAAAGATACCGTACCGTGTGAAGGTGTGTATACAAAGTTGGTAGTCTCATGCTTTCGCACAATATTGACTGTCACGAGCTTGCTATTTATAGAAAATACTTTATAAAGTTATTTAATAATGATTTAACAATTCTCATCGTCCCTCTCCTCATTGTATTTTATATTCTCGATATCCCTTTAAATTTAGAAACGAATTAGTTTTACTCATATTGAAAACCTAATGAAAGATTATATAAATAAGGTTTCAAATCACACTTTATGGTCCTAATAAATTTAGTCCCACATGTTGGTAAATGTTTTTTCGTTATCTTCAAATGGAATTATGGTTGATTGTCCTTGTCATGATTATAATAATGCTGTTTGTAATCTTTACAAATAAATACCTTACACGACACACTCCAATACACATAAGAGTAGAAACTGACTAAAAAGACACGTTATGGTATAATCCAGTCTTTAGTTTAAAAGTAGTGCACACATTGTCAGAGAGTTCTTAAATTTAATTTCTTGCTATTTCTCATGAATCATAGACACTAAAAGATTTTAAAAAAGGTATGATTAAAGCTGACCATACTTGCAAAATTTTCCAGGACTCAGTAACCATATAATTCCCCCAAAAGATTTTAACAAAATTTTGTCTTATCTAGTGGTAACTATTTTTATAATGCTCTATAAATTTCACAGTCATATGAAAAGTATGTTCTCAGAAACTGTATTGGATTGACCGAGAATTATTTTAAAGTTCATTTTAACCAACATATTCATACATGTAGGAAGAAACCGGAAACAATTTTCTGCAAGCGTCTCGAAGCACATTTGGTTTTTGAAAGAAAAAAGAAAAAAAAAAACAAACAAAAACGAATCGTCGGCTGTTGAAATTAAGTGATCAATTTTCAACCACAACACTCACTATGTCCCTGATAATTTTCCTTGAAATTTATGTTGCTAACTTTGTTTATGTGAGAAATTAATTACATAAGTTCAAGACCACAATTGATTAAGCAGAATGTCAGAGGGGACAGGTCGGTTCAGACAGCCTCAAAGTATTTGGTTAGCAATAATTTATTACAAAAAAGCTGATTGAAACAGTAGCATTATATACTTCGTACGGTTAAAAATTCCCAAAACTTAAAATAGCTTGGTTCATATTATCTTTAGATTTTACAAATTAAAATTCTAAAAAATTAAATGTCACGAGTTATTTCCTTTGCAATCTTCGAAGTTTTACACATACGCAATTTTCCAATATTTTTAACACACACACACACATTCTATTAAAAGCACAAATATGTTAGAGTTTAATATTTCTAATGAAATATATTAATATTATCCTTATCAGTTCTTTATGTTAAATTCGAAACGCATTAGTCTATTAAAACTTTTAAGAACTCACCGAATGAAACGATAATGACATCAATCAACCTTCTGTTCGCGTAGTTGGCAACAGGTATCAAAGGATAGTGAGGATTCTGTGAAAATTGATAAAAATCATCTCCACCGGATTTAGAATTCTGCAGCCTTTAAGTCTTCGTAGAATCCAATGGTCAATTCGCGTGTGTCATATTAATGTGTTTATGTTTGTTTTGTCATTTGTTTTGTCATTTACAAAACATGTCACAGTTAATCTCCTTTTGTATTTTGTGCGTCGAATTCTATGTAGAATGGCAGTATATATTTCTTTACTACTCACAAGGGGCTAAACACAGAGGGGACAAACAAGGACAGACAAACGGATTAAGTCGATTACATCGACCCCAGTGCGTAACTGGTACTAAATTTATCGACCCCGAAAGGATGAAAGGCAAAGTCGACCTTGGCGGAATTCGAACTCAGAACGTAACGGCAGACGAAATACAGCTACACATTTCGCCCGGCGTGCTAACGTTTCTGCCAGCTTGCCGCCGCTCTATGTAGAATAGTCAACAAATGCTCTGTCTATAATTTTATTTCCTGAACAGCATTATGAGTACAATGTCGTCTGCGAATCGGACTTGTGTTGGTCGCTCGCCGTTGATGTTCACGTCACTTGTCCTATTAATGTCCTTGATGACCATTTTCAGACATGTGGTAAAGAGCTTTGGAGAGATGATATCAAGGAGGTCCAGGATTACGTCTTTCTAGGGCACTCAGTGAATATGCGCCGACAGATGGACGCTGAAATCTCAAAAAGGACAAGGGCAGGATGGGAAGCATTTAGTTCAATAAAGGATGTGTTTAAGACAAAGCAAGACAATGCCATGCGTGCCAGAATCTTCAACAGCACCATCGTACCTTCGCTCTTATGCGCAGGTGAAACGTGGGCTACTACGAAGAGGATGGAACATGAATTGGCTACAACGCAAAGGGCCATCGATAGATCCATGCTGGGAATACCATTACGAAAGCATATCTGAAATGAATTAATTCGACAACGGAGCGGAGAGGAGTGAACGATGTGATCGCAGGATGTCGACAGTACAAGTTCCACTGGGCTGGTCATGTGATAAGGTTCATGGACAACAGGTAAATCTGAGTAGTTGCCGAGTGATAACCAAAAGATCTGAAAAGACCACGTGGAAGGACAACCTCCACGATGATCGAAAGACGATCAAGTTAAGCAATTTAGGTCAAGATGGAAAGAATGGCACAATCAAGACAGAATTGGAAGCGCATTGTGACCAGCGGTGTATAACAGCATCTGATGGTCTGGTCGATACTGTGATACTGTCATGCAGCATTATAATGTGATGTAAATGCATAATCAACTGACGAGAGCATGTCATTAATTGTGAATCTAATGTAACATTTTTAGTCGTGAAGTTTACTACTTTCATTTTTGCATTGAAATTTATGTATTACATCGGTTTTCCGAAATACACCCTTTTGCTTGATTTTGCATTTCCTTACCAAAATTCTCGCATCAGACACACAAGTACAGCACTTTCTCTTTGGTGGAATATGCATTTACAAATTTGCATGCCAAGGCACAAGAAAGAAAACGCTTCTCAAGTCCTGTCATTTCATGAAGGAAGGATATCTTCAGAAACACCGCTAGTTTTATATAATCTCTTTCTTCCTCTTTTTCATTCTCCAAAACGCACACTAACATACATACCTCGTTTGTATGTATGTATATATTTATACAGATATATATATATATATATATATATATATATATATATTATGAACATACATATACATATATATACAGGAACCAACATATATATATATATATATATTATATAGAGGGCATTATTACACATAAATGCCACACGCTAGGAGGGACTCCTAAAGTCAAAACTACTAAAATAAATAAACATATCGTACCAAATACAACTCTCGAAACAAGTAATTTAAAAACAGAATTTAGCTGCAGATCTTCTGTGATTTCGTAATCAGTCCAGTGGTTTACATTCTTTACTCATCAGTGCAAGCATAATTCAAGATTTATAATGAATGAACAAAATCAACCGGTTCGTCTGGTGTATTGGATCTAGAACAGAAACTGGTTCTTTCTCCATCGGCAAGAAATCTTGAAATAATGACATACATACATATATGCCTAAGTGCCACTTTGGATACGCTAGGGTTTTCAGAAGAAGAAATAAGTTCGCAGATTACAAACACATTCTGTAAGAGGAACAGTAAGAACATGCAAGACTTTTCTTAAGTTTAAAATGTGAAACTGACTTTGTTATCTGTATTCCAGCGATGGAGTTTCGCATCATTGCTAGAAATCAGCTCCTTCCTCAAAGATGAATTCAAATAATTAAAAACAGTAGAGAACACACACACACACACACACACACACACACACACACACAAGAACACACACACACACGTACACACGCACACGCACGCATACATATGTATGAATACTCTTTTACTTGCTTCAGTCATTTGACTGCGGCCATGCTGGAGCACCGTATTTAGTCGAGCAAATAGACCCCAGGACTTATTCTTTGTAAGCCTAGTACATATTCTATCGGTC
>NW_021825021.1:0-7500 GCF_006345805.1 Octopus sinensis | reverse complement strand
TAAATACGCATATATGAAATATATATATATATATATATATATATATATTATATATATACATATAGATGTATGATGTGGATTTATGCATAAATATTATATATAATATATATATATATATGTATATATATGTATATCTATATATAAGCAACATACATTTATATGTAATTGTGTGTATATATAAGTACAAATGTATGTAAATATATGCATATATATTCTTACTTCATACTCATCTAATAACCCTTCACATACTCGTATTTTTTTTCTTCATCTTTTATCTCGTTTCTGAAGAAGAGCATAGATTCGAAACGTTAAAGACTCCTTCTGATGTTTCTCAACGTCATCCCATGAATATATGTATATATACGCACATATGTATGTATATATATGTATGTATGTATGTATGTATGTATGTATGTATGTATGTATGTATGTATGTATGTATATTTATATATACATTTATATATATACATACATACACACACATTTATATATTTATACATGCTTATATATATATATATATATATAAATATACATATGCATACATACATGCATATATATATATATATTTATATATATATATATACACATATAGATATTTTCACACACACACACACATATATATACATATATATGTATACACACATATACACACATACACATATTGTGTCTAGGGAGACTCATTCCCTTTTAGCGCCTTATTACTTAACACACTTACCGGTTCGACTTCCACTGGTTCGATTTCGACTCGAACCGGTGTGTGTGTGTCAAGTAACAAGGTACTACAAGAGAATGTCTCTCCCAGGCGCAATAAAATATGCTCCAACACACACATTCACATAAAGAGTCTTGAAACCAAATACAAAAACTAACTAACTATATATATATACTTTTCTTTTACTTTTATTTTAACTTCTTTCAGTCATTTGACTGCGGCCATGTTGGAGCACCGCCTTTAGTCGAACAAATCAAACCCAGGACTTATTCTATTGATCTCTTTTACCGAACCGCGAAGTTACGGCGACGTAAACACACCAACATCGGTTGTCAAGCGATGGTGCGGGAACAAACATAGACACACGCACACTCACACCCACACACCCACAATCACACACACACACACACACATACACACGCACACACACACACACACGCACGCGCGCACACACACACACACACACACACACACACGCACGCGCGCACACACACACACACACACACACACACACACACACACACACACACATATATATATACGACTAGCTTCCTTCAGTTTCTGTCTACGAAATCCATTCACAATCCAACCACTTGGTTGGCCTGAGGCTATAATAGAAGACATTTGCCCAAGGGACCATGCAGTGGGATTGAACCCGGAGCCATGTTGTTAGTAAGCAAGCTACTTACCACACAACCACATATATAAAATCTGCCGGTCGGTCGAGTATCCTGAATTGATCCGATTAAAGGGACAACTTGGTTGAGAAATTAATGAACAAGTGGCTGAGGACTCCGCAGACACAGGTAACCTTACGGTAGTTCAAGGATTCAGCGTGACACAAGATGTGACAAGGCTGGCCCTATGTAATTCTGGTACTACCCTTTTCTGCCAACTGAGTGGACTGAAGCAATGGGAATAAAGTGTCTTGCTCAAGGACACAAAGCGCCGTCGGGTATCGAACTGAAGACCGTACCATCTTGTGCCGGAATTCTGTAACCACTAAGTCACGCACCTTCAGATATCGATCGATCGATCGGTCGATCCATCCATCCATCCATACATACATACATGTGCGCTGCAAACACGCACACGCACATACATACATGCATACATGCATATATACATACATACACGCACACACACTCACACACATGCACGCACGCACGCACATACACGAATATCTATCTATCTATCTATATAAGAACACACACACATACATACATACATACATACATACACGCATACATGCATATATACATACTTACGCACAGACAAGCTCTCACACTTACACACGCACGCATTCACACACGCACACACTCACACACACACGCACGCACACATATACACAAATATCTATCTATATAAGAACACATACACATATGCATACATACATACATGCATATATGCATATATACATACTTACACACACACAGAAAAACACACACATGTACGCACACACATACACAAATATCTATCTATGTATATAAAATACACACACACGTATACATACATGCATATATATACACACACACATGCATGCCCGTTTCTCTTAGTGAAATTACCATGTCTCTATAAGATATCAACACGTGACGCCATGAAATGTATATGATATCGGATGATATATCATAGTTTTATAGTATCAGCTCAAGTATTAATCATATCAAGTCAGTTTAGTATTGATTATCCTATATATCGATTTTCTATATATGTGTCACGCGATATTTTGATGGTCAAATGCAATAACGAACGGCATTTTTTATGGTATTATATTGGCACGAGGCGAGGACTTCAATTGGCACAACTAAATAACAGGGTTCTTTCTATCTATCTGTCTGTCTGTCTGTCTGTCTGTCTGACCATCTGTCTGCCTGTCCATCCATCCATCTATCTATCTATCTATCTATCTATCTATCTATCTATCTATCTATCGATCTATCTGTCTATCTGTCTGTTTGTCTGTCTGTCTGTCTGTCAGTCTGTGTGTCTGTCTCTCTGTATGTGTGTCTGTCTAAAAAGGTCCCTGAATAAGGGTTGTTTAAGGATGTTGAAAGAACCACCCATGTTTCCAGAGGTGAATTATTCAAACCCCAAACAATCCCTCTCAACACACGGCTATGGTGCTCCCCCACTACTTCTACTCGTGATCAGAGATGCACATATCGTCAGCCACTAAGGGACATGCTCAAATGGTCATGGTCAAACAACTGACAAGCGTATATGTGGTATTGAGCAGAATATTTGCTGTAGCCCATCTTTTATACCAAGACAAAACAATGGACATGATGACTATTATTATTATTATTATTATTATTATTATTATTATTATTATTATTATTATTATTATTATTATTATTAGAAGAAGAAGAAGAACTATATATTAATTTATCTTTGAACGCAATTTCAGCATCGTTTTGATTTTTGAACCCCTTCTCTCGCAGGAAACCAACATAGTGCTTGAAGAAGTGGTAGTCGGTAGGATAAAGGTCTGGGAAATAAGCTGGGTGGGGAAAAACTTCGTAGCTAAGTTCCTTCAACTCCTGGAGCGTCAGTAGTGAAACGCCTGGTCGAGCATTGTCATGAAGAACGATTGGCCATTTTCTGTTGACCAGTTTGGGGCGGAGGAGTAGGAGTTTTTCGTTCATGCTGGCAATTTCATGTCAATATGTTTCTGCTGTAATGGATCTTCCTGATTTTAAGAAGGTATAATGGATGAGTCTATCAGTACACCATCAAACATTCACCATACCCTTCTTCTTGAAGAGCTCGGGTTTAGGGAAGGTTTTCGGTGCTTCATTTTGGTCCAACCATTGCGAAGAAGTTTTTTTTATTGCACAGAATACTGTGCAATAATACGGTCACGATATGGATCCATCCAGTTACGGATAAGAAGCGAGGAGTCAATTTCATATCTGCGGTGATTAGAATCGATGGCTGTAGCACAAGACAGCCATTACGTTCTCACACACAAAACACCAACACGTGGACTCTGTTGAGACGAGAAAGAAGTAATTATGAACTTTTCTTTTATTACACTTAACTTTTATGACATTCGTAAACACACTCATACATTTGCATACATACATCTTTTATCTTCTTTCAGCCATTAGACTGCGGTCATGCTGGGGCACCGTCTAGAGGAATCTGGTACTTATTCTGTTGGGTTCATTTACCAAACTGCTTATTTACGGGGCCGTAAAGACACCAATACCAGTTGTCAACCGGTGGTGCGGGACAAACAAAGAAACACACAAACACACTTTATATGCCGATTTGAAACACTATATATATATATATATATAACGAATTAATAAATAAAACATATGCATATATACATATATATATGTACGTATATATATCTACATGTATATATACATGCATATATGGGTAAAGGACACCAAAAAAACGTCGAACAGAATGAGAAACGAAAACATAAACAAGGAAATGGACATATTTCTTGAACAACGAAAAAATAGCGTACAGGACATACAAAACAAGGAAAATTCCCCTTCTTCAGTCGCCTCTGTTTCATTTACTCCGCGTTTCGAAGGTCAACGAAGGCCTTGGTCAGCCCGCGGTTATAGTAGAAGACACTAGCCGAAGGTGCAACGCAGTGGAACTGAACCTGGAATCATGTGGTTAGGAAGCAAACTCCCTACTACACAGCTACACCTGCACCTAATCTATCTATCTATCTATCTATCTATCTATCTATCTATCTATCTATCTATCTATCTATCTATCTATCTTGAAAACAGAGGGTTACCCTTGCAAACAAATGTGGTAACATATAACAATATTGACCAAGGTTACCGTGGTCTTTTTCGTAGGCTTTTCTTCCCACGGATAACCTTACTTTGCTTTCCCCTTTACACCATATATCATAACACTGTGATACACGATCCCTATTGATCGTTTTTTTTTTTTCCCTTCCCCTTTTTTTCCCCTTTTTTCTGTCTTTTTTTTCATTTCTCTTTTCTTTTGTTCCTTTTCCTTTTCCTTTTTTTCTTTTTCTTTTTTCTTTTTTCCTTTATTTCTTTTTTTTTGTTCTTTTCTTCCCTTTTACGATCCCTCTTGATCGAAAACCTACGCCACCCCTTTTTTTGTTTCTTTTGTTTTTTGTTTTTTTCATCCCCCAAAAGAAAAGCTCTACCTTGTAACTTGTCCCATCTGTGTGCAGCCCTGTGTGGCCAATAAAGAAACTTATCTATCTATCTATCTGTCTAACTTTAGGTAACTTAAGATTTTGTGAGCATGTAAAACGAACCTAGCTCTTCAGTATTATACACGTGTGTGTGTATGTGTGTGTGTGCGTGTGTTTGTCTGTGTTTGTGGTTGTGTGTATATGCATGTGCGTTTGTGCATGTATGTATTGGAACAGACATATATCATAAAAATTGATATCGAGTGTTGCCTTGTGATGTGCATGTGTGTGCGTGTGTGTGTTCCTGTGCATGTGTGTGCTTGTTTGTTTGTGTGTGTGTGTGCGTGTGTGTGTTCGTGTGCATGTGTGTGCTTGTTTGTTTGTGTGTGTGTGTGCGTGTGTGTGTTCGTGTGCATGTGTGTGCTTGTTTGTTTGTGTGTGTGTGTGTGTGTGTGTGAAGCTGTCATATCGACTACGTCTTCCAAATAGATCAATATGTTACGGACACAGAGATTTAACATTTGATGATACTGTAGGCGAGTGGCGGTGAGAGATTGACAGCTACGAGGTGGTGGGAGTGTGCTTGACGTCACTGAATAGTAGTGGTAGGAGCTGGTGTGAGTCGTTTTGGTAGTGGGAGGAAATATCGGTCGATTTCAGGAATTGGAATATGGAGGTTTGAAAAGTGATGGAACGTGACGAAAGCGTGGTTTGGTGGCGGTGGGAGATGGTGAGTTGTGAGATGGTAGGAGGAAGAAAGATTTAGTAAGAGGTTGGGAGATGGATGTTCGGAATTGAAGGACGTCGATGGCGGAGTAGGAGGAATGGAATGTATTGACTTGTGAAGTGGTAGGAGTAAAAATCGGTCGGGAGTTGTAGTGGGAGATGGCAGTTAACTGTCATTTATTTGACGAAAGCATGGATTTGGAGGTTAGGTGAGGGGATGAGGTCGGGGAAGGGGTCTTGGTTTTTTTTTTGTTTGTTTTTATCCCCAGGTCAGCTCTGATGAAGCAGATCTATGATCAAAGGCCTTCCATCCGCGACCTTTCCGCTTTCGCTATACGCAGCGAACCCTGGAACATATGGTACATACACGTATGCATAAACTTACATACATACATATATATACACATACACATGTGCACGCATACATACACATGTATGTATATTCCTATGTATATATATACTTATACACACACACAGACACACATAAACACACATATATACTGATACATCTAGCTATCTATGTCTGTCTGTCTGTCTATCTATCTATATATGCTTATATGTGTGCATATATATATATATATATATATAATATTATATATATAAATATATATATGTTATATGTGTGTGGTGTGTGGTGTGTATGTGTGTGTGCACATGCAAAAGCATATATTTGAGTGTTTTATACACACACATATATATATATATATATATATATATATATATATATATATATATATATATATATATATTATATATATACCTATGTGGTGTGTGTGCACTTGCAAAAACATATATCTACGAAAATGATGAAAAAAAGAATACTCCACAGTAAAAGTAGAGTAATTTATCAAATTCAAATTTTATCGGAAGCTGAATAATGATGAAGATGGTGATGATGATGATGATGATAATAATAATAATAATAATAATAATAATAATAATAATAATAATAATAATAATAACAATAATAATAATAATCAGAGATCATAATAATAATCAGAGATCATAATAATAATCAGAGATCAATAATAGTCAGAGATCATGAAGAAAAAAAATGGTTTCTAATTGATGTATCAATACCGGCAGATGACAACGTGTCTCTAAAAGAAATGGAGAAACTCTCAAAATACAAAGACCTGGAAATAGAGGTAACTAGAATGTGGAACCTGAAAACAGAAACAATTCCTATCATAGTAGGTGCATTAGGCATGATAAAAAAATATTCAGACAAATACATAACAAAAACACCAGGACTTACAAACACATATAACATACAGAAATTGCACTACTAGGCACTGCACACATCCTACGCAGAACACTTTCCATACATAACCATCAGAGCATCACAACAATCACAACAGCACATACCCAAGGCACACAGAGCTGCGCTCGGTAGTGATGTGAAAGCACGCTTAAAAATAAAACTACTGAATAGTAATAATAATAATAATAATAATATCATTGTGTTGTCTTGGTATAAATGACGGGCTACAGCAAATATTCTGCTCAATACCAGAGATATGCTTGTCAGTTGTTTGACCCTAGCCAATTGAGAATGCCCCTTAGTGGCTGACGATATGTGCATCTCTGATCACAAGCAGAAGTAGTAGGGGAGCATCATAGCCATTCGTTGAGAGGAATTATTTGGGGTTTGGATAATTTACTTTTGGAAACATGGGTGTTTCGTTCAACATCCTTAAACAACCCTTGTTCAAGGACCATTTGAGCAGAATGGGCTACTCGACCTGAAGAAAATTCTAACTGGGCCCGACCTGCAAGGCCATGCGCTGTTAATCTTGATATGTCGGGCACAAATAGTTGTGATGCATGTGCCTGGTGTAACTCTATCAGACGGGTAGGCATGATGGGTATACAGGCTTCGTATATTTTACGCCATTATCACTTTGATGGCATGCAC
>NW_021825020.1:12500-18274 GCF_006345805.1 Octopus sinensis | reverse complement strand
ATTCTTGAATTCTTGAATTTATCTCTCCTTATGCGGAACGGTTCTTAATTACCATTTGGTAATTTTGATACATCCTCTGTAGGCAGGGATAATTTTATTAAACCAAGATCTTATGTTTTATGGTAGTTGATATGTCAGCATTTGTGTGTTGGGGGAGCAACTAATGACATTTTGCCATAAAGACACGTTGTTAGGCAGTTTTTATAACGTGCCAAAAATCATGTATTTTAATAGCAAGGAATTGTTAGTTGCTCTTATTTCAATATAGTGTACATTAAAGGACATTTATCTTTCACTAAATGGAGTACTTTTTTGTTGATGTTACCTTAACGGAACAATAAAAAGTGTGTGTGTGTGTGTGTGTGTGTGTGTGTGTGTGTGTGTGTGTGTGTGTGTGTGTGTGTGTGTGTGTGTTGTTGTGTGTGTGTCTGGGTGGCTTTAATAAACATCAGAGATGCTTTCTCCCACTCCGAAACTGCAAGAGCTACCCAGTTCTTCTAAATCTATTACAATGCTGGTAAACCTTTCGTATATATAAAGTTCGCGTGTTAAGTTTAAAATTTGGATATATAAACTCAAAATTATATTTAATTCATGTTTGATAGTTGGTAATATAAAGACTAGAATAATTCCATTGCTGTATTTTTAATAATTTCAGCAGATTATTGATTTTAGTTGATTTCTGTTTGTTATAACAGATCACCCATGGATGGTATACTGAAGGTAAATATCGGCAATATTCCATTGAATACTTGGCCAACCAGCTTATTCCGTCACTATAAGATATTTGAAAGCTAATTTGTTTTATATTATGATATTACTTTCAAGTGTCAGCATGCGACCAAGTAAATTGTTTGGAGACAAAAACCCAATAATAGGAAAGACTGAAAGTACTTCTAAAAAAATGAGTGACGATTTCTGACCATGGTAAACATTGAATTAAATATAAAGGCAAAAAAGTAGCTGGAGCAAATAACTATTTACTTGTCCCCTGGTATGTCTTCGGAAATTACAAGACCAGTAAAGCGGCATAATAATGATAAAACTTTTCTCTGTCATCTGCTGTGTTTTGTACAGTCATGAAGCAGAGTGCACATGAAATTATCAGTTGAACAACTCGTAAACATCAAGGCACGTTAATGAAATTGCTGAGAGTGTGTAAAACAGTTTGAACAATTGCAAGTAAAACAGCTTTTTTTTTTTGCTTTTTTTGAAAATCGATGAAACCACTTTAAGAGATAATCATGATGAACTGCTGGTGCATATTAGCTTTTAGAATAATAATCAGAATCGGCTCCACAAAGAAATACTTCTTACACAAATGCATATAACAAATTTGAAACGTGAAGTCATATTTTAAAGACATTAAGAACTTATCAAAGAAAACAACAGTCCACTGAGAAAGCCAATATTCTGTCAAAGAAAGGGTGTTACTCCTAAGATAGATAAATAGATACAATGGTTAATTTTAAAATTCTGTACCCAAAGTTTTTTTCTCACAACGCAATAAAGGACATCCTGATGTAGTAATTGGTGTCACCTTTATCAAATTAAATGCATTTTCAAAGAGTTCTTTTCAGAAAATTCGTCAGAAAGATGACAGAGATTTCAGACGCCGTATACTGCAATATTAACAAAAAATAATCGCTTTTGTGACTTCGTTGCATTTTGAGATATTTCGGTGAACATATATCAGCTGGTGTAGCATATTTTACGTCAAGTGATAAGTTTAATTTGGCGGCCAAATAGAAAAGAGAATGCTTATTGTATCTTGTGTAAACACTTTTACTCAATTCATTGGAAAACTGAAGCTACTCAAGCAAATATAAGACATCAGATGTTGGTGAAGTTTCCACCCCTGGTTACCACCGATACTGTACCAGTTGATGATAATGTTTCTCTATCTGCTGAACATTTAAAATATCTACAGAAGTATGAAGGTTCGGGTTAGAAGCTTACTAGCGATGAACATTTCAGGTGGGCAGTCGATTTGTCTCGGGTAAATACAGATAATACTGACATTACAGTACAGGACAGCAGCGTAAATTATAATTGATTCAAACCTACTTGATTCAAACCTGCCAAGCATTTGCTAAAGTAGCGTGCTATTACTTTCCCCACTTCCTATTTTGCTAAATCTGCTGATTTTCTTTGCAATCACATCGATGTTGTAAAGAGAGGTGATTACTTTGCCACTGACATGTCCTCCGAAATTTGCATCAACAAGGAAACACATCGACTTATATATATATATGTGTGTGTGTGTGTGTATGTGTTGGGTATACATATATATGTGTGTGTGTAGATGTATATATATATGTATGTGTATCTATACATATGTGTATGTATATATATATATATACATAATATATGTATATATATTATATATATATATTATATATATATGTATATATGTATATATATGTATATATTATATATAATATATATATGTATATATATATATATATTATATATATATATATATATATATATACTACACATATAACATATACATATATACTTATATGTGCGTGTATGTGCGTTCTCTCTAGTGTGTATGTGTGTGTGCGTGCGTGCGCGTATGGATTGACAGAAAGGTTAGAATGTACAAGATGCTTTGCGGTGTTTATATATATATATTATATATATATATATATATATATATATATGAGTACTTTTATATGTATGTGTGTATATATGTATATATATATATATATATATATATATATATATATATTATATATATCATACATACATACATACATTCATACATACATACATACACACGTATATATATTTAATATATATATGTGTGTGCGTGTATTTATATACATATACATGCACACACACACACACCACACACACATCGTTATAGTTCTTGTTCCAAAAACGAAAACAAATATCTATCTTCATATCGTTTTGTTTATTAGTACACAAATTTATCTGCATAGAAATGGTCGTTGACAGTAAACTACTGCAAACAACTTGTTTTTTTTTTCTTCTTTTGTTTTGTTGTTGTTTTTCCATAAGATACAGTGATATTCATGGGCGAGTTTTTAATCAGATGCTGTCTCCGTTTCTCTGTCTTCAGAGCTTTATATAAAAACAGTATTTCTTTGATCTGTTTTTCTTTCTAATATTTTTTTGACTTGTTCGGACTGTTTTGTTTTTCTTTTTAAGGTTTCGTGATATTTCATTACTGGTGTTGACGATATCAAACATATGTTCACACAATTTACGTAAGTAATTTATAGTATTTTTATTTATTATTTATATAGTTTTTATTTTATTTTGAAAGTTGTATGCAGCTAATCAGAGATTGTAATCTGAGATTCGTATGTGTTCCTTCGATATAATTCATTTATAATAAAATACTCACCTCGTGTTCTTTCGTTTATTTTTCTTATTACTGGACGCTTTAATTTCGTTTTATTTAATGGGTATTTATCAAATAAAAGCTAGAGCTACATATATGAATTCAATATAAATTCATTTATCTCACGGTGACGGAAGTGAGATCTGACGAAAAAATTTTTTAAAAACTCCTAAACTGTAACCTGATCGATATCCTCGCTGCCGAGACTTGTAACTTATCTCCCCATTTCACAGCACGATTCTATTTTAAACTTACTTTGGTATAGTGAATTTTGTTTAGCTATTTATCAATATTTTTTGTTTCAAATTTCAAACGCCAGAGCATAAAGAACATACATCTTATTTCAAAGCTTACTTTATTAATATTTATATTAATGTATTTATGTTTTTACTACAAAAGATCTCATATCCTTCCGAAATCGGTGTTGTCTTTCATCTTCTCAAGATCGATAAAATAAATACCAGTGAAGTACTGAGGTTTGATATATTCGACCATTCTCTAAGCCAAGGATTGTGCTTATGAGAAAAAGAAATTTGTTTTTCAACATTCTCATGCAAGTTTCTACTACACCACTGTTGCATCATTGTGTTCCAGTTTTGAGTTTTGAAGACGCAGATCACTGTTTATATGTGCGACATCAATTCTGTTTTGCTGTATGGACTGGTTAGTTGTCTTTGACACTATTTTAGTGTTTCTTCTGTTGCATGTTATGTTAGTTTGTTTGGTAGTGATTGTGTTCTGTATGTGTGGAGTAATTGGTGTTTATACGTTTCTGTGTTAGAGGGTGATTATTTAGTGTATGTAATTTTTAGTTTGTGTAACGATAAGGGATTGCAATTGCATCAAATGTGAATGGTGTAAGCCTCCATTTTCGTTTGTTTGCTAGTAGTTCAATATGATCGCTTCTTGCGGTAGAGGAAGAGGTACAATATACAAAGATTGTATCAGCGAATGCTCCCCGGAAAGAAAATTAAAACAGGAATATGAATTAAAAAGGATACCAGAAAAATTACAATGAAACCAACGAACACAGTTATAAATATAAGCATTCAATTAATTCAGAAACAAAAGTACAAACAGATACGATATTAACAAAAGTACCCACAAAAACAACAGCGATTCGTTCTTTGTACGTGTTGGAAGCCAATAAGAAATGTTGGACATCTACCAATTCCAAACGAATGAACAAATGTGGAACAGGTATATCACAAAAGAACGTGCCCCATTGTCGAAGAAATTCACCCAGAAAAGTTCGAGCAGAAAGGGATACACCTCTGTTTTTATTCATTTGCTTGTTTATTTGTTTTGTTTTGTTTTCCAAAGCCGACATAATTTCAATGCCATTGAAAAATTCGGAGGAAATACTAGTTGATGTGTAGTTGGGTCTGCGTTCCATCGATCTAGGTAGACTTATGGAAGGGTATGCCTGACTTTTAAGACAGAAGTAGCAAGGAGATAAGCAGAGTTGGTGCGTCACAAACGTGCCGCCAAAATGGGATCAACCAAAGCTACAGGCAGTGATGTTGACGCGCTTAGTTTGTCATTATACGTGTCACACTACTGGTAAGTGACACACACGGGGGGGGGCAGTGACTCACAGAAAATGTCAGTCAGTCGAATGGTATTTATACAGACATTTTGCTTCTGATGACTCTTGAGACACAAAGCTATTCTGGCGCGTGCTTCGTTTAGAGAAAGGAAAGAAATCAGAATTTGTGGTGCAGGATGGAATGCTCAATTCGTTAAAAACCTGTTGAAAGGGTTACTTGAGGGATTTCCATCAAAAAGAAGATGTGGGGGAAGGAAAACAAATCAGCATACAGCAGTAGTGACAAGTGCAATAAAAACTAGAGAAGCGAATCCCGTGGTTATTGCTGCCGCTTCTTCTAGAGCACCATTGATCGCATTGGATTAGCCTGGGTGAAAATAAAAGAAATCACGTTGCTCCCAAAAGAAAATCATAAAACAATGACAAAGTTCCTTACAGTAAAGCCAAGTGGGTCTTTTACAGTTTGAACTCTGCTGACCTATATGCGTACACATATATACATATGCGTGTACATTATTATTATTATTATTATTATTATTATTATTATTATTATATTATTATTATTATTATTGTTGTTGTTGTTGTTAGTATTATTATTGTGTTGTTGTTGTGTTGTAATTGATTATTATTATTATTATTATTATTATGTGTTGTTGTTGTTATTATTATAGTTGTTATTATTAATTTTATTATTATTATTATAATTATTATATTATTATTAATATTATTATAATTATTATAATTATTATTATTACTACTATTATTATTATTATTATTATTATTACTATTATTATATTATTATTATTGCGTTCGTATTTCCTTCTTTTGGTTATATCTTGTCATTGGCTA
>NW_021825020.1:0-7500 GCF_006345805.1 Octopus sinensis | reverse complement strand
GCACACACGTCAGTAGTAATAAAATTAAAGATTGGACAAGGTAATTCCAAACTGTATATAATTTTACAGGTAAGGTTAAAACACATACATATATACTTTATATATATATACACACATGCATACATGGTCATAGCTATACATACATGCATGCATATACCCATATACATACATGTATACATACACACACATAGATACATACATATATACATACACACATGCATACATAAATACATACACCAATGCATATATACATACACACATATCAGTACATACACTTATATGCATACATATATATATATGTGTGTGTGTGTGTGTGTGTGTATATATATATATATCCATGTACCTACACATATGCATAAATATAGATATACATACATACCCATGTATACAAACACACATGTATACACATGTATGTATGTATGTATGCATGTAAGCATGCATGTATGTATGTATTTTTGTATGGATGCATGTATGAATGTATGTATGTATGTATGTGTGTGTGTATGTATGTATGTATGTATGTGTGTGTATGTATGTATGTATGTAGTGTGTGTGTATGTATGTATGTATGTGTTATGTATGTATGTATGTATGTGTGTATGCATGTATGTATGTGTGTATGTATGTATGCATGTATGTGTGTGTATTATGTATGTATGTGTTATGTATGTATGTACGTATGTGTGTATGCATGTATGTATGTGTGTATGTATGTATGTATGTATGTATGAATGTATGTATGTATGTGTGTGTGTATGTATGTATGTATGTATGTATGTATGTATGTATGTATGTATGTATGTGTGTGTATGTATGTATGTATGTATGTATGTATGTATGTATGTGTGTGTATGTATGTATGGATGCATGTATGAATGTATGTATGTATGTATGTATGTATGTATGTATGTATGTGTGTGTGTATGTATGTATGTGTGTGTATGTATGTATGTATGTATGTGTTATGTATGTATGTATGTGTGTGTATGTATGTATGTATGTATGTATGTGTGTGTATGTATGTATGTATGTATGTGTGTGTGTGTATGTATGTAAGTATGTATGTATGTATGTATGTATGTATGTATGTGTGTGTGCATGTATGTATGTATGTATGTATGTATGTATGTATGTATGTATGTATGTATGTATTATGTATGTTGTATGTATGTATGTATGTGTGTATGTATGTGTGTATGTATGTTATGTATGTATGTACATTCTTCTCTCGCTGACTTGAATTTTAAATCTTATAATAGACGCCTATTATAAAACGACTTCTTTCGTCAACTTTTGCCCAATTATTTATATGTAAAATTCAAGATCTTGCAGAACTCTGCCGTACGTTTGTAGAGTATGAGTTCAAAAGGTTTCGTTATTTCTGTAGGTGATGCATTAGAAGGGACCATCAAAAACCTTCGCATAATTTCTTCACTTAATTTGTTCCGACTGAATGCGCCCAGACTTCAAACACTGCTGAGATCAACTTTGTCCTCCAGTCCTCCAAGGGATCAAAATGTATCCATTCGAGGTGGAACTGTTAAAACGTGGGACTGAATGGCAACACTTCGCACTCTCTTCTCCCTCCTCCTACCACTCACGAGGCCTTTATAACGATTCATGGGTTCTAACTCACCTCACCGCTGAAAAGATGACTCCAACTTCAGCAATAGTAGTGATCGAGGTGCATTTGTACGTACGTCGTTGATCCAATAACGATAGGTATAAAACCCACCAATGGTCCATTATGCTATTGTTTTGCTCCGACATTTTCCTCACCACATTCACGTCAAAGAAGCATCTGGCATCCATGACAGTTTATTTTATGTATTTATGCACAAATGTATGTATGTATACATCATCATATATTTATGTGTCAAAATAGGGTATATACAACTTAAGTATGCATATATTTGAACATATTTAGAGCAAATACCTGAAGGAATATACTATAAGGTATATGGCTATAAGTACTTATCATAGTTTACTTTCGTACACATATGTATGTTTAGACATACTGGTATAATTGTATTTGACTAATGAGTTAAACAGGCATAGAGTATCTATATATGAGTGTCTGTCTGTTAATCTATATATTTATTTCTGTCTACACACACACACACACACACACACACCACACACACACACACACACACACACATACACACACACACACACACACACACACATACATATATATAAATGTGTGTGTCTATGAGAGACGAGTGAAAGAGAATAGTGTTCTTGCTTACTTGAAGTATTGTGATAAAGAAGTAAATGTAATTTTCATATAAAATAAATTGAACCATAAAAAGCACTCAAATTTAATGTCGATAATACTTAAGATTTGATTTATATTGCTTTAAGGTAAATGTTTGAAATTAAATTCTGGTAATATTGTGCTGAGTAATCAGGAAATACAGCGTGTTTGAGGTTCATGCAACTATTCAAATATATCTTTGTATTTATATCTATGTACACCATCCAGCGCTGTGTACACACAGATAAACCTAGTGGTCTTATGTACATCAATATTCGGCGTTCATAAAGCCAGTATTCTTTAAATTCTGCTGTGGCATTCAAACTTTCTAGGAATAACTCATACTTTTTAAGTGAGAGTTTATTTTATGACAATTGAACATGAAATATAAATAAAACAATTATTAATACATTTATAAGTAAAAGAAATTTAAGTTTGCTTCTCAGCCACATGGTTCTGGGTTCAGTCCCACTGCGTGGCACCTTGCGCAAGTGTCTTCTACTACAGCCTTGGGCCGACTAAAGCTTCGTCAATGGATTTGAATGACAGAAACTGAAAGAAGGCCGTCGTATATATGTGTGTGTGATTGTGTGTCTGTGTTTGGGTGTATCTTTGTGTGTGTGAGTGTGTGTATGTCTTTGTATTTCCCGTTACCGCCTGACAATCGGTGTTGGTTTGTTTACGTCCTTGTAACTTAGTGGTTCGGCAGTAGATATCAATAGAATAAATACCAGCCTTTAAATAAAATTAGAACTAGGGTCGATTTGCTCGAGTAAACCCTTCAAGGCGGTGCTCTAGCATGGCCGCAGTTTAATGACTGAAACAAGTATATAATAGATAAAAGAAGAAAAGATAAATATTATGAAAATGAAATCATTCTAATTACATCCTTACACAGCTATTTTTCATTTTTATTTTGGCTACTTTTAATTCGAGATTTATTTTAAATCTTTTCTTTTCTTAATTTCGACAATGAAAACACAATAATACCATCAAATTTGTTTTTAGTTTCCCCCCGATCAAAGTAGAGTAGTATATTAAAATGGAGTGATATAGTAAAATGGAGTTTCCAAGCTGTTGAAAAAACTCTCACTGCTGGCAACTGAAATTGAAACAGAGGCCATTAACCGAACAGTTATTCACAATTTGGAAAAACACTTTCATCTCCATACTTGAAAACTTCCCGAATTTCGCCAAACTTCAAAGTTTTGACGAATTTTCCGAGGCAACTTATAATTCGAGATTTATATTTTAAAGCTCACATCCGCTTGTATCAGTTCCGTAAACTGATCAAGGTTAAGACAACTTTTCATGAAGATATACATGCATACCCCCCCTCATATATGTCTCCCACACTCACACAAACACACACAGACGCACATATAACTTCACTATATATGAGACGCTGCATGAAAGAACGATCCCGCCACAAATTGAGAGAAAATACAACGACTTGATGTTATCTGCGAACGACAAAATTGCGTGAGAGCAACTAGCTCAAATTTAAACTCTCATTTTTTGGTCATTGAGTGTCCTATTATATTGTCCTGATTAATTGTACGATAACAGATGAAAGTAAAAGAGACCAATTCAGCCACAATGAATTAACCATCTCCAAAACAACGTCAATGGACTCAGGAGAAAGATTGGAGAGTTGGACACTATCATCAAATACAAAATTAAAATTTAATTCATGAACCAATGAACCACTAGCTACAGCTGCATAATAGATCCTTCAAATTGTATGGGAATTGCCACCAAGAAATATTTTCAAGCAAATTGGTCGCCCTTAAATAAAATCAACGAGAGGTAACTAAAAAACTTTGTTATCGTAAATATTAATTGAACGTAAAACGATAATGTGCATGTTTGCCCGAAACCCACAAACTGTATATCACAACATGAAAGGTGATACCATCAAGGTAGTAAATGATCCTTCACAGAAAGACCTAAAGTGATTCTGGCGGGGTATTTGGAATATAAACAAAGAATATAACCGCAATGCAGCATGGTTAAATGAACTACGAAGTGAGTATTGTGCAAAGGTCATTCTCAAGACATATAACTTCACCAGTGGAAGACTTCTGACGGTTATTATGAAACTACCGAATGGATATTCAACTATTGATACAAAAACTATATGTTCTACATGGAAATTCTCATGACCTTGTTTTAAAAAAGACAATGGACGCCGAGCAAGATATATTAGATTGGTTGACGGTTGCACGGACTACATTTATTTCCAAGAACAAGGAAAGTTACGTGTTAAAAGAAAAAACTTCAGGCCCTTTGCATGCTTGAATGTAGTGTACAAACTGTATACAGGTTGTTTGAATGTGTTTCTCCAAGACAACTGCCAAACAAACGATGTGACAATAAACAGGTAGAAAAAGGAAAGGAGTCTGGAGCTGTGCTGTACAGCTCCTCCTCCTCCTCCTCAACAAAGCTATTCTTAAGGAAGCTAAGCAACATCGCTGTAATCTCCTGACGATATGGCTAAACTACAAGAAGGCGTTCGACTCTGTACCTCACTCATGGGTGATAGAATCATTACACTTTGCCAAAGTACCAGCTTCTAAAGTAAATGCCATTGAGAGACTGACTGTAACATGGTCCACACAGTTATCACTGACAACTACTAAAGAAACACCTATTGCTACTAACAGAATTAAGCTATCAACAGACATATTCCAGGGTAATAATCTATATGAAATGCTGTTTGTACTGGTTGTGGATTATTTGTCAACCCTGTTAACTAAATGCTAAGGCTTCATGCTGGGATGCGCAGAAAAGAAAAAATTAATGTCAGCCACACATTTTTAGTTGATAACCTAGAGTTTTATTCTGGGAATATGACCAACACCGGGAGACAATCAGAACTAGTCACAACATTCTCATGAGGTATAAGAATGGAGATTGGTCAAGATAAATGCTCATACATGTCAGTTAACTGAGAAAAGATTGTTGAGAACATGAACATGAACGGCTGGTCTATCTCTCTTTTCTCTAATAATGAAAGCTACAAGTACTCCAGAATTGATGAGAATGTTGCATATATTCGTGCTGTGACTCAAACCAGAATAACAAAAGAGTACTTCTGTAGATTCCAGAAAATATGGAACTCAGAGCTCTCTCCATTTAACTTGACCATTTCTCACAATGCTTTTGTAGTGCCAGTGATAGTACCAGCATTTGGGATATAGGACTGGACACCTGACCTCTCCGCAGCTAGGACATCAAAGCTAGAAAGGAACTGGCCACTACTGACAACTTCCACAGCTATATTAACACCGATAGGATCTATGTGAGACGAAGTGATGGCGGTACAGACGTAAGGTCAGTCCAAAAGGCCTTTGAACATCGCATTGTATTTCACTCAGACAACGCAATAAAGAAAGAAACGAGCACATTAAATGCATACTCAAGAGTGAGAGCAACAAAATCTTCAGAGTTGGAGAAGAACTACTGAGCAGGATTTTTGAGAATACAATTGTCTCATGTGACCCAAAGGAAGCTGACGGACCTACCTAAATAGATGTTTGGAGAAGAATTGCATGGGTACATATCCTGAAAACTATAAGATAACAACAGTATTAACAGGAAGAGTAGCCCCTCCTGAACCTGCCATAGATACATTACACTTCACTTAGAAGTATATGCATTCGTTATCCAGGAAGAGGAGATAGCTATTAAATACCTGTCAAATAAGAGGGACAAAGATACTACCAAACCTCCACATTGCGATAAAAAATGTCGATTCTGCTACGCCAGTGTGAAAGATATCACACACATCATCATCAGCTGCTCCAAAATGTCTACGAGATACTACCTGTCCCTGAGGCATGATATAGTTGCAAAGACTATACACAGTAGTGTCCGCAGGAAGGATTGTCCTGTTGTACACATCAAGGACATGTCAGAACCACCAGATATTCACACCTTTAGAAACAAGGAATACTGATGGAACACCCCAACAAAAGTGAGGTAAAGGTCTGAGACCAGCGCAGACTCACTTCGAATGTCGTAGCGTCTGTTTCAAACAACATTTGTTAAACAACAGCAAAAAATAAATACATAAAGATAATTGAAAAGCGAAGAAAACATCCCTTGTATCGACAGTGAGCTCGACGGAAGTACTCTCTCTCTCTCTCTCTCTTTCTCTCTCTTTACTCTCTGTTCCACCATCCTACTCTCTCTCTCTCTCTCTCTCTCTCTCTCTGTTCGTCTCTCCTTCTCTCTCTCTCTGATGACCTCCATTGCAACTCCAAAACAGCCGGAGTAACATACCTCAAAAGACTTGGATGTGAAATACTCAACATACCGTAAAACGACAATGCGTGGATATGTTTCCCGAAGGCTTAAAGAAGGCAGTAATATCGACATGAAGTGAAGCCTCACTTAAACCGGTGACCGCTACATTACACTTGGAATCCGCTACATGCACTTGCAATCCAAGAACGGGAGATTGTTACAAAATACCAAATAAACAAAAGAGGCTGTGATAAAGACCTTTGAGCACCGAGATACAACCGATGGTGTTGATTATGTCATATTTCTGAGAAATACATCACACATCTGATTAGCAACTGCCCAAAAATGCCATCTCCCAGTGCGACACAACGCTGTCGTTAAAATATGTAATTTCATTCGAAAAAAAATGACTTCCCTGGAATTAGCATGGGGAATTCCTCTCTTACTGAATACATTCATAAACATTAAAACAAGGAATATTAGTGGAGCGTTTCCATCAAGACATCTGTCAAGTGTAAACATAGCACACCAGATATTGTTGCTTGGGACAGATATGAAGAAGTGTGCATTGCCATAGAGGTCAGCTATCCCGTAGATATGAATATCTACTTGAAAATCAGAAAGAGGATAACTATGAAGAATTGCTGCGAAATCTCCAACTTCTATATCCAGATTACAAACTTACGCTTGTACCAATAATATCTGGTGTATTTGGTTCTGTAAGTAAATGCCTAAGTGACAATCTGGTTAAGTCTGGATTTTCAGAAAAAGAAAGCAACCAATTCGCACACTACAAATACATTCTGTAAGCGGAACAGCAAAAATATGCAAGACTTTCTTCATTTAGAATGTGATATGGTTTTCATTTTTGTTATCTACATTTCACTTATGGGGCTTTTGTGTCTTTATCAGAAACCAGCTCCTTCCTCAGAGGAAGAATTCAAATAATTAAAAACCGAAGGATATACACCATATATATATATATATAT
>NW_021825019.1:12500-17998 GCF_006345805.1 Octopus sinensis | reverse complement strand
GGTGCAGCCCTCCGCTGGCAAGGTCATGCTCACAGTCTTCTGGGATCAGGACGGAGTAGTGATGACAGATTTCCTGGAAAAGGGTACCACAATTACAGGAGCCTATCATGCTTCACTTTTGAGGAAATTAAGAGAAGCTATCAAAACCAAGAGGCGGGGCAAGATCAGCAAAGGCATCCTCCTATTGCAGGACAACGCTCCAGTCCACAACTCGCGTGTCGCCAGATCAGAAGCACAGGCGTGCGGCTATGAACTCTTCCCCCATCCCCATACTCTCCTGACCTTGCACCCTCTGATTTTCACCTCTTCCCAGCCATGAAGTTGTTTTTGAAAGGAAAGTGTTTCCCAGATGATGCAGCCTTGATTTCTGTAGTCACGTCGTGGTTGGAGGACCAAGCTGGGTTCTTCTACAAAAACGGTCTCCAGAGCTGCATCAAACAATGGGAGAAATGCGTAACTCTGGGTGGTTCCTATGTAGAAAAAGACTAATAACTGTGCCAAGTTTCGTTGCTCTACTTCTATGGGAAATGGATCAGGGGCATTTCTTATTGAACGCCCCTCGTATTTAATATGGAATTGGTGCTACTTTAGCTTTCTGAACAACTTCGATGCGTCTTGGAACTGATTCATACAGTTTCCTGATTTCATCGAGAGGAATCTTGGACCATTCTTCCCGCAAAACTTTCTCCAGTTGTTGCAGATACGACGAAAGAGTGTAACGATTTCTATATTGTCGCTCCAAGATGCACCACAGATGCTCAATAATATCAAGATCTGGAGATTGAGGCGGGGGGGGGAGTCCATGTGTTGTAGCTCACTACTATACACTTCATACCAATTCTTAATCACATGAGAGGTGTGTACTGGAGCATTGTCTTCTGGGACGCTGCTCTCACCGTCAGGGAATAATGTTTGGGCCATGGGAAAGACTTGATTTCCCAAAATATTCAGATAATTATTGTTGTTGTTGTTCCTACCATGCAGATCAACGATTGGACCAAGAGAATTCCAAGAAATGGTTGCCCAAACCATCACAGACTCTCCTCCGTGCTTCGCTGTAGGAAGAAAGCTGTTAGGCTTAAAAGCTTCTGCGGGCTGCCTCCAAACATAAGCTCGCCCTGCAGTGGGGAAAAGAGAAAAACTGGACTCGTCGGAGAATATTACTTCCATTGGTCTGTCGACCAGCCCTTGTGATCTCTACACCAGTTCAGTCTTTTCTGAATGTTTTGATAAGAAAGCAGAGGTTTCTTGATGGTGGCTCTTCCATGATGTCCGGCTTTATTGAGCTCACGGCGAACAGTTTTGGTTGAAACTGGACTAGTCAGATGTTGATTCAACTCTGTAATCACTTTAAGGGTAGTTGTCCGGTGATTTTTCATCACAATGCGAGTCAACACTCTAAGGCCTCTTTCAGTGTGCTTCGAAGTCCTGCCAGACTTACTCCGCCTGCTGGAGGTCATGTATTTTTTTAAGTGAATCCTTATTTCAAAAGAAGTACGGACATATTGGAAAATTATGTAGACCTAGATGTACTAAGCTTTAATAAAAGGCGAGAGGAATATAGTTGCAACTGTTCGAACGGATCATAAGTTTCTAGCATCAGGCCAGACCTAGGGCTAAATAAAAACAACACCAACAACAACGACGACAACGATAACAACAGCAACAAACTCAGTAATGGTCCTTGATATGGTAGCTCCCGACAAACCAAATAGTTCGGCTTTTCTGGTGACAGTTGCTTCTGCCGTTCGAGCTCCAACAATTTGCCCTGTTTTCGAATTCAGTGAGGTCACAGATCTTAACTTAATTTATAATATGATCTGGAAAAAGATCGAAATAATAATTAAATTAGATAAATAAAACCATCTACAATACAAAAAAATAAACACTCCGTGAAATTTGGATGAATATTCGTAATATAATTGCTCATTGAAATATTGGAGTTAAATTTCTGTTGTTTTAATTATTTTGGCCAACCCCTGTGTGTTTGTGTATGTGGTGTGTGTGTGTGTGGTGTGTGTGTTTACTTGAGCACGCGCGCGCTCACGTGTCTGTGTACGTATACATAAATGCACGCACAACCGTATATAATGTAAATCTCGCTATGGGTTTCCGATATTCTTTGTGTGTGTGTTGGGGGTGGGTCGATGGCTGTATGTGTGTGTGCGTGCATGTTTGTGTGTGTATGTGTGTTTTTTATTCGCGTTTTATGAGGGTCTTTTTTCTTCTCTAGCCTCGTCTCCTTGCAATAAGTCTGCCGAAAGATTATATATAAAACTGCAGTAATGAAAAATCACGTACACACACGCACGCCACACCACACACACACACCACACACAACACACACACACACACACAAACCACACACACAACACACACCACATACACACAAATACACGCACTCATACACATACGGACCAGAAACACAGAGAGACACACGCCATAACACAAACGCGAGCACACACACCACACACAGGTATACACGCTCGGCGACAAACACAATTCCCCTAGCACGCATGCACACGCACGTATACACACACACACACACATACACGTTCACTTCACACACACCGCTTAAGCACACGCCATTGCAAAGGTGTGAAAGAAGGGGGTGGTAGCGGTGAATTTAAAAGCAAATTTAGCAAATAGGGTAGAGGAGGAGTAAGAGGAAGAGGAGAGAGAGGTGGTTAGGGAATTATGCTACTCTGTATGTGTGTATGTATGTGTGTGTATGTGTTTGGGTGTGTGTGTGTGTGTGAGTGTGTGACTATAGCCAAAAGGAATCGGTAATCAACAGTTAATATGAGAAATTTAAGGAATAAAACACAGACGCACACACACACACACACACACACACAACACACACACACACACACACACACCACACACACACACACCACACACACATACACACACACATACACGCACTCATACACATACGGACCAGAAACACAGAGAGACACACGCCATAACACAAACGCGAGCACACACACCACACACAGGTATACACGCTCGGCGACAAACACAATTCCCCCTAGCACGCATGCACACGCACGTATACACACACACACACACATACACGTTCACTTCACACACACGCTTAAGCACACGCCATTGCAAAGGTGTGAAAGAAGGGGGTGGTAGCGGTGAATTTAAAAGCAAATTTAAGCAAATAGGGTAGAGGAGGAGTAAGAGGAAGAGGAGAGAGAGGTGGTTAGGGAATTATGCTACTCTGTATGTGTGTATGTATGTGTGTGTATGTGTTTGGGTGTGTGTGTGTGTGTGAGTGTGTGACTATAGCCAAAAGGAATCGGTAATCAACAGTTAATATGAGAAATTTAAGGAATAAAACACAGACGCACACACACACACACACACACACACAACACACACACACACACACACACACCACACACACACACACCACACACACATACACACACACATACACGCACTCATACACATACGGACCAGAAACACAGAGAGACACACGCCATAACACAAACGCGAGCACACACACCACACACAGGTATACACGCTCGGCGACAAACACAATTCCCCTAGCACGCATGCACACGCACGTATACACCACAACACACACATACACGTCACTTCACACACACGCTTAAGCCACGCCATTGCAAAGGTGTGAAAGAAGGGGGTGGTAGCGGTGAATTAAAAGCAAATTTAAGCAAATAGGGTAGAGGAGGAGTAAGAGGAAGAGGAGAGAGAGGTGGTTAGGGAATTATGCTACTCTGTATGTGTGTATGTATGTGTGTGTATGTGTTTGGGTGTGTGTGTGTGTGTGAGTGTGTGACTATAGCCAAAAGGAATCGGTAATCAACAGTTAATATGAGAAATTTAAAGGAATAAAACACAGACGCACAACACACACACGTACACACACACACACACGCACTCATACACACATGTACATATATATAAATACAGAGGTGTATGCATGTGTTTGTGTGTGTGTGAGAGTGCGTGCATGTGTGTATATGTGTGTGCATGTTTATATGGCGTCGCATTGACAGATGTGTTTGTGTGTCAGGTAGCAAACCTTTTATTTGTTCAACCATTGGACTATGGCCTTGCTGGAGCAACCTGCTGTTTTAATCGAAGAAATCGGTCCCGGTACTTACTTTTTAAAGTCTGATAATTTTTCCATCGATCTATTTCACCGAAACGCTGAATTACTCGAGCGAAAACAAACCAACATCGGTTGTCAACCAGTGGGGGTGGGTTTGAGGGGACAAACACAAGCACAAAGTACTCACACGCAGGCTTCCGCACAGTTTCCGCCTACCAATTTCACTCACAAGGCATTGGTGGATCGGGAACTATACTCTTTTACTCCTAACTCTTTTACTTGTTTCAGTCATTTGACTGCAGCCATGCTGGAGCACTGTCTTTAGTCGAGCAAATCAATCCCAGGACTTATTCTTTGTAAGCCTAGTACTTATTCTATCGGTCTCTTTTGTCGAACCGCTAAGTTACGGGTACGTAAACACACCAACATCGGTTTTCAAACGATGTTGGCGGTGGGGGAAACACAGACACACAAACATACACACACGCAAACACATATACATATATACGACGGACTTCTTACAGTTTCCGTCTACCAAAATCCACTCACAAGGCTTTGGTCTGCCCGAGGCTATAGTAGAAGACACTTGTCCAAGGTGCCACGCTGTGGGACTGAACCTGGAGCCATGTGGTTCGTAAGCAAGCTACTTACCACACAGGCACTCCTACGTCTATAGTTGAAGTTTCTTATCCAAGGTATTGCACAGTGAGACCGAACCTAAAACCACGAGGTTGCTAAGCGAGTTTCTGAACCCCAGACCAAAGTGTTTGCGTAAGACTGGTAGTTTTCGATGCATGCAAATATCTCAGAGCAGTGGATGGCAAATCTGTGAGAGGGTCAGTCAAGATGCACAAAATGCACTTTAGTGCACATACTGATACGTTCTGGTGGACATAATGCACATTTTGCCCAGGATGCTCTTTGGTGCATATATAATTCATACGATGCTCTCTGAGGCCCTTAATACAGATGAGAACAGATGATAAAAATAGATAATTCCTTTACCAAACTGTCAGCCTCGCTACGTTCCACAAACCAACACAATATCATGAGCTGTGATACCAAAAATCTTTCACTTTTTTCAGTCATTAACTGCGGCCATACTGGAGCTCTGCCTCGAAGAATTTCAGTCGAACAAATCGACTCAGTACTTATGCTCATTTAATTTTTTTTTAAAGTTTGGTACTTATGCTATCTTTCTCTCTTGTGCCGAACCGTTAAGTTACAGAGACGGAAATGCACCAACACCGGTTGGTAAGCACTGGTGGTGGAGGAAGAAACACAGACACAAGGACACACACACACACACACACACACACACACACACACTTCTTTCTAGTTTCCGTGTACCAAGTCCACTCACAAGGCTCTGGCCAGCCCGAGGTTGTAGAAGAAGACTCTCACC
>NW_021825019.1:2500-7500 GCF_006345805.1 Octopus sinensis | reverse complement strand
ACCTACACACACACACACACTGATAAACATCGACACACGCAAGCTCGTACAGAACCCAAACTTAAGAGAGAAGCGATCGTTTGCAAACCAAGGGTCTGTATGGTTCATGCAGGCTTTGGCAATGGAAGTACATACGTCGGAGGCCGCACGGAGCTATTTCGAACCACACCATGATTTAACTCCTTCACTGGCGCTTGTGTCTGCATGTCAGCCTTACGGGACTGTCGTATCGGAAGCTTATAGTGACGTGTACAACTGCTTGAATTTCGCCCCAACGGCTAACGTCAACGTCGTCAGCGTAAACAGCGAAGATGGCGGCAACGTGTTGTCAGCCAGCAGCGACCAGGAGAGGGCAAACGCGCTGTCTTCGGCGTCGTCGACGTCGGTAACTTCGGCGGCGTTATCGTCATCGACGCCATCATTGTTAACGTCCACCTCAACGTCGCTGTCATCGTTGGCGTTACCCGCATCGCAGCGTTCCGAAGTTCTGGCCAGCGTGGTCGTCAACCCCAATGAGGAATTAAGTTCGATTGTCCAACAACAGGATTACCGTTTAGCGATTTTGGGAGCACCGACAACGAAGTCTTCTTCTATAAACGTCAACTGCGGGAGTTTAACATCACAGATGGCGCAAACAGCAACGAACTATTCACAAAGGTCCAGTCCAGTTGTGTTAGTAAACGCGGACAATTCGAGTTGGCAGAACCAGATTTTAAACCCGGGAATTAGCAACGCCAATCTCATCCACAACCAAAACAACAACATCATAAACGCCTCTAATATCATCGACATGAACAGAACAATTACAGCCGTGTCTGGCTATCCCCAGCATCACCAACACCACCTCAGAAGTAATAATAGCAATAATAATAATAACAATAATAATAATAGTAACCACAACAATCACAACAACAACAACAACAAAAGCAGCAATAACCGCCACCATCAACCACATCACAATTACCATCATGATGGGGGCCGATCGCTAAATACGGCAGGACATTGCAATAGTAATAATCTTAATAGTAATAATAATAATAATAGTCATAATAGTAATCACAATTATAGTCATCACAATAATAGCCATCATCATAGCCATCATCACAAACCAAAGCGAAGACGGGTACAAACTCAAGCTCAACGCAAGGCGGCCAATGTAAGGGAACGGCGTAGAATGTTCCATCTGAACGAAGCATTTGACGAGCTGCGGAAACGTCTGCCGGCGTTCAATTACGAGAAGCGACTGTCACGGATCGAAACGCTGCGGCTGGCCATGACTTATATCGGATTTATGCGAGAAATAACCAGCGGCAAAGACCCGTGCAGCGTCGAGCTGCAGAAGCACAGAAACCTCACCATTTTATCGTCGTCGACGTCGTCGTCGCCGACGTCGGCGCGATGTGATATGGATGACGACGAAGACGACGACGACGAAGATGAAGATGACGATAACGACGAAGTGGACGACGTTGACGATGGTGTTGTTGTTGTCGGCGGCGGCGGCGGCGTCGGAGGGGCTGACGACGACGACGACGACGATGAGAAGATGACTTAAAAAGAGTCGCAACTTTGCTTCTCATCGCTCACCTTTACCAAAACGGATCTTTCTTTTGCACCAAAACATTTACAAGGCCCCAACACAATACAATTGCCCCTTTATTATCATCATCATCATCATCATCATCATTATTATTATTATCATTATTATTATCATTATTATTATTATTATTATTATTATTATTATTATTATTATTATTATTATTATTATTATCATTATTATTATTATTATTGTTATTGATATTATTATTATTATTATTATTTCGTTGTTGATATATGTTTTTTCCAAATATCTTTCTGCCATTGCAACAAGATTCCCATAACGCTTCCAGTCTTCGCAGTTAAAGGCTGAGCCAGACACTGCACGTTCGCAAACCACAAAATAACATCATTCACCCCGACCCTTTACAAAAAAAAAAAAAAAATTCACGCAAAACAAAGAAAATACGAAAAACAAAAATCCGAGACATATTTTAAAAAAGAAATAAAAAAACAAAAAACGAACAAGCTAAGCAAAAGAAAAGAAAAAAGAAAGCAAAAAAAGTAAACAAAAATGAAAGAAAAAGTAGACAATATGGATGAAATATGTGGATTTTACAATCAAATGGTATTGTATCCAAACTCGCAGACATACAGAATATATTATATAATATTATATACGCAATATGTCTATACATACACAATATATATATATGTGTATATATATATGTATATAAATATATATGTATATATATGTACGTGGAGGTAAAGATTACACTATTTGTCGGTCTATATGTTTACCTACCTACCTGTCTATCTATCTGTCTCTCTCTCTCTCTATCTATCTATCTATCTATCTATCTATCTATCTATCTATCTATCTATCTATCTATCTATCTATCTATCTATCTATCTATCTGTCTACTTATCTATCTGTCTGTCTACTTATCTGTCTGTTGGTATATCTATCTATCTATCTATCTATCTATCTAACTTTCTCGTCCAACTTTCTCACTCTTTGTATACATAAATACACAGTCACATGAGATACATACATAAATACACACAGACGCACAGGTGTTTGTAGATATGCGTGTTTGTACTTATGTATGTATGTATGTATGTATGTATGTATGTATGTATGTATGTATGTATGTATGTATGTATGTATGTGTGTGTATGTATGTATGTATGCATGTATCTATGTATATATATATATACTTGCTTTAATTCTGTGGAAAAGAAAATAGCAATGCTCAAAAATTGTTTCCTAAAACAAGTTCATACCAACAAACTATACATTCGCAAAACCTTCTCCTCTATCCTTGCTATATATGAATCTATATACTTTAAGTTCCAAGCATATGTGTATATACATATACCTACATACATACATACATACATATATATATATATATATATATATATATATATGTATGTATGTGTGTATATATGTCTATATTAGCCCCTTGTGGGTAGTAAAGAATATATGTATATATATGCATATATATGTGTAAATACATACACACACACACACACACATGTTATATAATATGTATGTATACATATATAGGTATACACATATGCACATGTATATATACATACATGCATACATACATATATATATATATATATATATATATATATATATATATATATATACAGTACATATCTACGCACACACACACACGTACATTTATATCATATCTATATATTCATGCATTCGTGTGGTTGTGTGCGTGAGAGAGAGAGAGATAGAGAAAGAAAGAGAGAGAATATATAAAGATGTATAGTCAAGTAATTGTTAACATGTTACAGATGGACGCCATTATATAATACAACTATATCGCATAACTGAACACTTTTGTTCGTCCAACTATCTTTTAACTATGTGTATGTATGTATATACATACATACATACATACATACATACATATATACATATATATATGTTATACATACACATATATATATATACATATGTATATATATATATATATAAATATATATATACATGCATTGACATATACATACATACATACATAATACTTACATAATATATACTATATATATATATATATATATATATATATATTATATATATATATATATATATATATATATAGATATATATATATATATATATAAAACAAATGAAATACAGAATGTAGAATATACGAGAATATATTATTATCTGTAACTCTACAGCCTATTGTTTCGTGCTACAATACCTACGTACATACATACATACAAACAAACATACATATACCTACATACGTACATACAAACGTACAAACATACATACTTGCATGCATATATTCGCATACACGAACACTTACATATTAATGTTTGTTTTTTATGTCAAATTATAAATAAAAACCAATTTGAAATGAAACGGGAGGATTACTTCATACTTCTTAGCGGAGTTCATGCTTGTTAAATCTTTGAAAAGTAAACGGTTGACAGGGATTTCGAAGTTTCGAAAGCGAAACTTCAAAATCACTATTAACCATTTCTTGTACGCATACCAATATATATATGTGTGTGTATGTGTGTGTGCGTGAGTGTGTATTGTATATACATCTGTGCGCGCGCGTGTGTGCGTACATATATACACATACACACACATAATATATACCATAGATGCAACTAGTTTTTTTATGCACAAATATACACTCTCAAATACTTACACACATACACATATACACACATGCATACACATATGCATGTATGCGTGTTGGGATTTGTGCATGTATTATATATGTATTATATATGTATATACATGTATATGTATATACATGTATATGTATATACATGTATATGTATGTGCGTGTGTACACAAACACTCACATATTTACCCATATTTTATTTAAACGATTCCACGACAATGCTGTCGAACCTCGGATGTTATGGGATGTGCATCGAAATGCCGAGCGTAGAAGCAACAGGTTTCTGCTTCAACGTTTCTAGAGAGCATGGCCACATTCGGAAAAACCACCTGTCTCTTCAAGAGTCAAAACAAAATAGCTGTGAAACAGAAACTATGAGCACGTGATATTTGTTATGAAAATCCCGCACCTTTAAAATAGTTACCATGAGCAAATGATGCGCGCGTGCACACATACACACACGCATATACACACACATATATAAACACACACTTTGTAATATCCAATTACATACACCAAAATCTGAACCATAAATATGCTGTGTCCCCTCACTGCCCACTCTACCGCTACTATGATGGCTTCTGTTCTTCAGAACTAACTAGCTGCATTCGTACCAGCTTCTCTCAGACACTGCTATTCAACCGTCTGGCCTCATCTCATTGACTTGGCCCGTGTTAATTACCAGAGCCAGTCCGCCTTCCCGAAAATAATTCTTGCTTCGGGCTTACTGAAATATTGGAAACTTCTCAGCTGTGAATGTCGATGAGAATATGAAATTGATGTCCGTTGAGTTTG
>NW_021825018.1:2500-12500 GCF_006345805.1 Octopus sinensis | reverse complement strand
CCCTCTACCATTTCAGCTATCGAGACCACCCCACCGTGCGGTTTCTACCTTATTATGGTAATTTCCGTTGATGGATACTTGTCTGCTAGAGATAACAGTAGTCCACGCTAGTTTGATATATATAGAAAATAAGTGACACACAGTCACTGATCTTGCAACAAACATACTACTAGCTTACTAAGAAAATCTTTATAAGAATCGAAAGCAGTATTTTTACTGAGAGATAATGTTTATCGCCATCTAAACATGGGTTTTCTCTAAGAACTGACGATCCTGCTGTTTTAACCCTAGGAGGAGCTGGTTAGTCAGTGCGTTCCACATTTGATATATATTGCAAGCCGGGAGAAAACCCTCTACTATTTCAGCTATCGAGACACCAGACCGCGCGGTTTCCACCTTATTATGGTCATCTTCGGTGATGGATACTTTTCTGCCAGACAATGACCATAATAAGGCATTTAGTGCATAAAATCTGCTTATTTGCGACACCAGTAGCTGATATTCCTTATATCGTAGCAGTGAGATTTGACTGGTATGAGGTGACCGGACGCCTCCCACTGATGATTTTCGGTAGACTGAAATCATGTCATGTGGGAGTTCAGGCGCTCACAACAGATGGTTCTTAATTGCTACAATGTATGTGTGCGCTTTTTTTGTTTTTTACACCCAGTGCCTATATGAGAGGATCTCTCAAGACTAATAAGGTAATATTCTGTGTTCTAATAATACATCTAAGTTAAGTTGGCTATAAAGACCGATATTATTTTTCTGAGAGTATATATATATAAGAATAGAAGAAAAGAGAAGCACATAGCAAGAAGCAGACATCAAAATTCTCGAAAGATCAGAAAAAAAAAAGAGAATAGTTGGCTCAATCCATCGTCTTGTTTAACGCTGGCATATTGTCAAACAGTCTTCTCCGTTGCAAGCATTCGGATGAGGTCTCAGCTTTGAGGAAAACCTAAGTTCTAGGGATTTTTTTCTCTGACCGTCAGTTTCAAAAGATCTATAAGCTATCAAGAGTACTGTCTTTCCTTTGCAGAAATGGTAAACAGTTTTTCGAAATATGTCGTTCAAAGAAATAGATTGAGAAAGAGAATAAAAAGAGCAGCTGAGGAGATGATAGGAGTTAGGACAGGAAAGAATGAAAAATAGATGGAATGAAATATTGAAAAAAAATGGAATAGTGGAAATAAGGAGAAACAGAAAGTGAGAGACAAAGAAAGAAGGAAAGATAGATTCTAAAAATTTATGGATAAACTGTTGCATAAATGAATGAAGACGAACGCAAAGAAAGAAAACAAAGAAAAGACAGAAACAAACAAAAGAAAGAAAGAACGAAAGAAAGAATAAATGACAAAAGAAAGCCAGATATATAGAATGAAGTGAATGAAATAAAGAAAGAACGAAAGTAAAAAGAAAGAACCAAAATAAAATTGAAAAACAAACAAAAGAAAATTGAAAGAAAACAAGGAGAACGAACTAATGTAAGAGAGAGAGAGAGAGAGAGAGAGAGAGAGAAAGAAAGAGAGAAAGAGGAAGAGAGAGCAATAAATTAAATAAATAACAAAGCGAAAGGCGTAAAAAAGAAGGAAGTTTACGAAAGAAAGACTAAAGAGGGAGAAATAAAGGAGTAAGAATGGAAAGAAAGAAAGAAAGAAAGAAAGAAAGAAATTGAAAGAGCAGAAATAACGAATGGAAGGAAGAAAGAAAAGCTTTCATAAGGAAAAAATATGAAAAGAGATTATATAAATATATGTATATGAAAGAGAGAAATAGAGAAAATAGCTAACGAGAAAGGAACAGAAATATATTTGAAAAAAAAAATGAGAAAAAGACGAAAGGAAATCCTTAAAAAAATATATACTTTAAAACAAAACGTATTTTCAGAGACGAAAACTGAAAGAAAATATCAGTGAAAGAGGTTGATGATGGTTTTACTGGGATGATAGTGTAGGATGGTGGTGGCATAGGGTAGATAGTGGAGCAGGCTGATGAGATGTTGGAATGTTGGGACTTTGAGATGTTGAAGAACAACAACAAAGGACAAAAACAAAGAGAGATAGCGAACGGGTGAGAAAAGCGTTGCACATAGAAAGAGAATTAGAGTTATCTATTTTGCGTCAAATGTTATTGTATTTCGTGAATAAATCCATCGTATTGACAGGATATCGCTGTTGACACGAATCTCTGGTGGTTTAGTGACTGTTTATATATTTGTAAAGAAATAAAATATAGATTAGTCTCCCAGAGAAGAGGTTGGGGTGGGTGGTGAGAAAGGACAATGCCATGTATTTATTTATTTAGTTATTTTTACTTCATTTATTTTATTTATTTATTCTATTGTATTTGTGTTTTTTTATATATATATTTGTTTGTATTTTTATATTCCTTTTCCGTTTTCTTTTGATAAGTTCGACGAAATGAGAAGTAACAATTTACAGTGAAAGGAAATAAAAATAACTTGATAAGTGTGTGTATGTGTGTGAGTGCACGTGTGTGAGTGTGCGGGCGCGTAAGTGTGTGGCCGTGTGTGTACTTGCATTCGTAGTTATGTGTGTGTATGTATATGCATGCATACATAAATATGTATATATATTTATAAATATGCGTGAAAATATATACATGCATACACACGAGCGCGCGCATTATATATACACACACACGCGCACGAACACACACACACATATATATATATGGAAAAACTATAGTTCTATGCACATTTGCCGGTATATTAAGGTACCTGAAGACACTTGCACACACAAGCACACAAACAAATATACACACATCCACATACACCGTGCGCGCACGAGCACACACAAAAAGCCATACATTTACACACAAATGTGTGTGAGTGCATATACATTCGATATATACATAATGTATTGATAGATAGATAGATAGATAGATAGATAGATAGATACGGAAAGAATGATTTATAGGTACATACGCACACATACACATTTATATATATATACATATATATGTTATACGCGTATATATAAGTGTATGTGTATATATAGATATGAATGTATGTATGTATACATTTATGTATGTATGTATGTATGTATGCATGCAAATTATAACTTATATACACATGCACATAAACATTTGTGTCGCTACGTCTTTAGAATTTATCACTTATGAATTATGGATTTGTATGCAGGTCTATACATGTTTAATTCTAAAGATGTATAAAATGCACATATAGCATCTATGACTGTGTCAGCAGCAGCATCGGCTGTCTTGGATGCTTGTTTAGCTGTTAATACTTAAGTCACTGTAAACTGACGAAAAGTGATGTATATATTAGAATTCCTGATTATGTAAGATTTTACACGTGTACTGTCTCTGAACAGGAATTGGAAAACCAAATATTTTGTATAACAAAGGAAGGAAGGAATGAAAAATCAAAACGTTCTGACCTCTTCTTCTTAAACATCATCATCATTATTATTCTTACCGTCAGTAATATTCATCATCATAATAATTTGCATGGGTTGTTTTTGATCGATAGATATACAGCGTGTCCATAAATTATCTTTACAATTTGGATAATTTAGAAAAAGGTGAAAGCTAAAGAGACTAGACTTCTAAAGATAAGTCCGCAGAGTTTATTGGAAAACATAGAGAGACAAATAAAGTTTTATTAGAAATGTCAATACGCTTCCATGAGGGCCACATTGATTGCTCGAAACATATCGAGACAAGGCTTAATTTCTGACAACGTGTGTTGGAGAATTCCCACATCAATGTTGGCGTATGGTTTCCTTGAAGACATTGTATAATAGAGTTTGACTTTAATGTAGTCACCATTAAAAGAAGTCTAGAGGGGTTATATCTAGTGACTTATGTTGCCAGGAAACTGGACCACCTCAACCAATCCGCCACTTTTGGAATGTTTCATTAAGAAACTCTCGAACATTCAGCATCCAGCGCTGCGGTGCACCATCTTGATTTAAGATGCTTTAAAATAACAGTTGGTTGCTAGACGTTGATTGATGCAACTCAAATTTAATAAACACAATAAATTATCGATGTTCACACACACACACACACACACACACACACACACACTACACACACATATATATATACTCATCTACCTACACATACACATACATGATAGATCGCTAGCCACTACACATTCTTTATTTTCTCTCTTTATTTTCTCTTTATTTTCTCTTCTTGTTTCTTTCTGTGTTCCTTTCTGTGGAAGAGCTTAGGCTCGAAACGTTTAAGACTTTTTCACTTCCCTAGCGTTATACTAATACATCTATTTGTTGTCTACACCACCTGTCTTCGTCTTTTGTTTGTCTTTTTTGTGATTCTCCCTATATATATATATATATTATATATATATATATAATACACACAAACGTTCACATATCCATCCATATATATTATATAACAGAAGTATTTGTAGAATACATTATATGTATATAGCGCATGTAGTATATATTATATACCATGTATATATAGTAGTGTAACCATCCACAATAGGCGCAAGAGTAGCTGCGTGGTAAGTAGCTTGCTAGCCAGCCATATGGTTCCGGGTTCAGTCCCACTGCGTGGCATCTTGGGCAAGTGTCTTCTGCTATAGCCCCGGGCCGACCAATGCCTTGTGAGTGGATTTGGTAGACGGAAACTGAAAGAAGCCTGTCGTATATGTGTATATATATATGTATGTGTATGTGTTTGTGTGTCTGTGTTTGTCCCCCTAGCATTGCTTGACAACCGATGCTGGTGTGTTTACGTCCCCGTCACTTAGCGGTTCGGCAAAAAGAGACCGATAGAATAAGTACTGGGCTTATAAAAAAGAATAAGTCCCGGGGTCGAGTTGCACGACTAAAAAAAGGCGGTGCTCCAGCATGGCCGCAGTCAAATGACTGAAACAAGTAAAAGAAATAAAAGAAAAAAGAATAGGTGTTATACTGCAATGAAAGAAAAGCCGGCTTAGAGAACCCGTCAAAATAGTTTGCAGCAACTAGTTGCTTCACTTAGCGTTCTGATTTCAAATTCTGTCAAAATCGTGTTTATTCATAAATATAAGGTACCCGTGAATTATTTAGAATAAAATGTATTCAGCTGTTCTTTTCTTCTCAATCGTGGGCATCCCTCCGTTGAAACCACTATAACGTTGGTGCTCATGTCCTTACAGTACAAAGTTTGATTCACATCGTCCACAGAGTAGCCATTTTGTGTGTTTTTATGAGAGTATACATTGTCTAATATGGTTGTTCAGTTCTAATTTTTTACAGTAACGAATTTTTTCACTTGCCACTCGTAGGTCTTGTTTGAATGCGATCTGTTAGCTTGAGGGTTTTCTTCGGTGACAACTCTTATACAAGTCTGGTGAATCTGCCTTGCAATCGTAGCAAATAGTTCGTCAACTAACATTTTGTATTTGATAGTGTCCAAAAGTCCATATTTTTCCTGAGTCCGTTGATGCTATTTTAGAGTGATGTATTCCATTTTGGTCCTATACCATCTCTTCGATCGGTCTCTCATACGCCATTCAGTTGGCACGCAGTTCCTGCGGCACAGTATAACAGAACATTTATTATCTAAAAGCGATAAGTTTCACTTTACGCTAATAGTTTTCTTGTAATTTCGTCGGGCGCTGATAAAATCGAAGGCAGTATTCTCAAACCGGAAACCTGGCCCAGTTGCTTGCAAGGGAGGAAATAAACCCCACTAAACACACCCAAGTGCTGGGAGTTAAACCGGGTGCTGTGTTGGTTGGCCAAAAACATCCGTTCGGTTTTTAATAGAAAATAAGGTACAACTTTAATTCTTTTATTTGTTTCAGTCCTTTGACTGCGGCCATGCTGGAACACCGCCTTTTGTCGAACAAATCGACCCCAGAACTTATTTTTTGTAAGCCTAGTACTTATTTTAACGGTCTCTTTTGTCGAACCGCTAAGCTACGTGGACGTAAGCACACCAACATTAGTTGTCAAGCGATGATGGGGGAACAAACACAGGCACACAAACACACAACACGCGTGCACACACACACACACACACACACACACACACACACACATATGTATACACGACGGGTTTCTTTAAGTTTCCAGCTACCAAGTCCATTCATAAAGTCTTGGTCAGCCCGAGGCTATAGTAGAAGACACTTTCTCAAGGTGTCACGCAATGGGACTGAAGTCGAACCATGTGGTTGGTAAGCAAGCTTCTTACCACACAGACACTTCTGCGCCTAGCTACCTTAAACACAAAATAAATAGTATAATTAGCGTTTCGTTCCTCTCTTTACTGGCGAAGCATATTCCACGGTAGTTTTTACAGCCTTTTCAATGTTGAAGTTCTGCGCATTCAGTGAAATTTGAAGAGACCGAAAGAGATGCAAATACGGATACTTTCTTTCTCTCTCTCTCTCTCTCTCTCTCTCACACACACACACACACACACACACACACACACACACACATACACACACACATACACAGACACACATACGTGTTTATATACTTATATATGCATGCATACATACATACATACATACATACATACATACATACATACATACATACATACATATCGATAACAACGCTCAGGCATTCCACTTCTACAGAATATCCTCATTCAGTTTCAAAAGTGATTATTTTAATTCCAGATACATTTGTATTTTTTGCGTAATTTTCGCGTACATTTGGTGTTGGAAATAGGGTTCATACAAATCGGAGGGGGCTTTCACGAAAATTAACGTTCGTTCAGCTCAATTTCAGTGGGGAATTAGATAAACTGAAACTGGGTCTATTGTAGAACTTCGTATCGAAGACCTAGAAAAATAATGTACTCCATGTCCCACAGATATGACTTCGTCGTTTCGAACCTACGGCCTCATATTTAAAAAGAACACTTTGAAACTATACAACTACAAACACAGAGACAGAGAGACAGCTAGACAGACAGATAGACACACACACATATATACACAGGCAATCACAAATACAGACGCACAAATGTAGCAAAAACAAGCATGAGCGATTGAGTACATGCATAAAAGACTGTGTACGCGTTTGTATATGGTTTGCCTTGTGTATCAAGAAAGAATTGGCTTGTTACATTTTGGGGGCAGAACACAAACTACAAGATAATAAAAGATGATTCACACATGTTTATGGTCATTCTACTGACCCATAAACATTTTATGCCAACCTATACATATATAGATTATATATATATATATATATACGCATATATACATGGATGAGTGTACATAGCATATATATGAATGTATGTCTTAATGTGTGTGTATTATGCATGTAGATATATACTATATACATCAATTCATGCATACATAGATACAAAAACACACACACATAGACACACAGCATTGTTTCTAAGACTATAATCATAAATAATTGACGAGGCCCCTGGCAATCTATACTCTAACTTCAGCGATGAAAATTAGGAAGAAATAATGATATACATTCATACATGCATACATAAATATATAGACACACCCACAAACACACACGCCGCGCGCGCGTGCGTTTGTGTGTGTGTGTGTGTGTGTGTGTGTGTGTGTGTGTGTGTGTGCATGTGTGTGTGTGTGTTTTGAGCAGAGTATTTATAGTGATTAGTATGTCTAGAACAGTTATTATCACGAATATGACTATTATGATCATAAAAAAGGTTATCGTATACGTTTGTTAGGTTTCGTCAGTCTTATTCGGCACATTTATGTATCTATCATTTGGCTATGTGAATATATATATATATTATATATATATATATATATATATATATATATATATATATATATATATGTATGTATATATATATATGCAAGTATATTTAAAAAGACACATACAAACACACACATGTATGTATAGATATATATATGTACATATGTAAGTATCCATATGTGGGTGGATGTGTATGTGTATATGTATGTCAAATTTCCATAAGCGTAGTTACATTAACTAAGAATACATACTTGCATATATATGTTTATTTATTTATTTGTATTGTGTGTTTGTGTGCGTGAATATGTGTATGTGTATGCACATATGCGTGTGCAAGTGTGTATGCATTTGAACATATGCCTATCCAATAGCAGTTTTTCAAAGAGTATAACCACTACTTGATATCATAACCCCCGTTGCTGAGTCGTCTCTAAAAGTCCCTCGAATCACACCACATCCAGTTTTTCAACTCCCAACCGCCTGATTTATTCCCGTCCCTTATATAATTATGTTTTTGACGTAGCGGTTCCACATTGGTGATGGAATTCATAGGGAGATATACAGTCTTGTAATTAAATATTGATAGATAGATAGATAGATAGATAGATAGATAGATAGATAGATAGATAGATAGATAGATAGATAGATAGATAGATAGTGATACAATTGGTCATTGGAAATTAAAATATGTCCTTTCATTATATCGACGTTATTTTATTCATAATGTGTATATTGCAATATATGTGGCAGCATTTTCTAAACGTCTTAATCTTAGCAAGAGATTTTACACTCATGTACACATGCTCTCTCTCTCCTCTCTCTCTCTCTCTCTCTCACACACACACACACACACACACACACACACACACAGACACACATATATATATGCTCAAACTCACATGCATAAACATAGGTATAAATGCACACATGTACATGTACATATATGCATATATATGAAAGGCAAAGAGATATATAAAAATGTATGTATATATATATATATATATGGATAATGTATGTATCTGATGATGAATCTCAATGTTGAAATGAAACTAGACGGAATAATATTTTTCTGGCCACAGGGATATATAAAGAAAATCAGCTCACATTTGTTTGTGCTTGCCTCATGACTTTCAAGGCAACATGCATTATATATATATATATATATATAATATATATATATATTATATATACATACATACATACATACATACATACATACATACATACATACATACAAAGATACATACATACATACATACATACTTATATACATTTTGTTTGATAGATAGATACATATAGATATATATTATATATATATAAATATTATATATGCATACCGGACTCCCCTCTCCACGCCACCAGTGTTATCCAAGGAAAAAGCAAAGGCCGATACAGCTCGGCACTTGTGACGTCGCAACTCATTTCTAAACTGGAGCAATGTGAAATAAAGTGTCTTGCTCAAGAACACATCACGCAGCCCGGTCCGGGATTCGAGCTCACAACCTCACGATCGTAAGCCCGACGCTCCAACCACTGAGCCATGCGCCTTCACACACATACACACACACACACACACACACACACCACACATATATACAAATATGTATATATTTACAGTATTACCTGCTCTTTTTGCCCTTCTCTGTATATCCCTCAAACGGGATTCCGCTTGGTTGATCGGTTCGCGGAACACCTCCGAGACATTAGACTCGGCAATGATATGATACCTCGCTCTCGTGACATTTCCGCTCTACTGGTCATTCATTACAACGCTTATCTGTGTTCGGATTGTCTTTGCGCAGGAGTCATCCGCCTTAGCCGTGAACAGGAATTAATCGTCTCTCTTCGCTCCTTTGCGCAACCTGGGCTCAACTCTCCTTCCCTCTTCACCTGACCCCGCTCCTCTCCTCTCTTTATCTGACACCTACTTTCTCTCTTCATTCCTACCCACCTTCTCCCTTCATTGATACCCGTTTCATTCATACGCGCTTCGTTGATACCTTCTTTCATTGCTACCCCTCGATCTACACCCCCACACATCCGACTACCACATACCCCACCCCTCCACCCCCACATCCTCCTCCTACACTCTCGATCCTCATCCACACCTTACCCTCACATCCTCACCCAAACCCACATCCCACCTTCATATCCCCACACCTCACACTGCAAAACCACACTACACACCACCACACCTCCATACCATATTACACCACCTCACACTACACCACACACACTAGCACTGACCACTTCCCAGCACCCACATCACACACCATCATCCGCAC
>NW_021825017.1:0-16921 GCF_006345805.1 Octopus sinensis | reverse complement strand
TTATTCCATTTTTGAAAAAGTTTGCATTTCTTTACGAGTAGATTTACTAGATGTATAGCAGCTCATGTCGTTGAGAGAATATATGACCAAAGACTTTTCAAACCATGACCATCCTGTTTTTCTAAAATGTTCTTGATTATATTTAAATTTAATGCATCCATTCCTTATTTAAGACAAATGTTGGGTCTTTTGAAGGAGATATTAATTCTAACAAGGAGTTACCACATAGTGTTACCACAAAGAGTTAACGCATAATTCTAACGAGGGTTACCACATAGTGACTCTCTTAATCAACTCTTACAGTTGTTCTTCTTGTTGGTGCAGATGGCTTCTTAAAATGTGAAGAGGGTGGTGTTTTATTAATTCCTTATATATCTCGTGTGAATCACTCTTCAGGAGATTTCTGGTTTCTAAGTATTCGTTGCTGCTTTTCCTCTTTAAATGGTAAATCTCTAAAATGAATAAATAAATCTTTCCTTCCCTCTTTGCACAGTAAACTCTTTACATGAGTCTTCATTGAATTTCTTCATACACATACATATATATATATATGTGTGTGTGTGTGTGTGTGTGTGTGTGTGTGTGTGTGTGTGTGTGTGTGTGTGTGCGTGTGTGTGTGTGCGTGCGTATGTATTATGGATGGATGGATATGTGAAGGCGCATAGCTCAGTGGTTAGAGCGTGGAGCTTACGATCGTGAGGTTTTGAGTCGATACTTTTTGGAGTCCCGTTCTGATTACTTTCTTAAATACTTTCTTGTAACCTGTTTTTAACATTTTCTTATTATTATCAAAGAATGTACAACTGTATCTTAATAATTTTGTAACAACCAGTACTTAGAACAACAAAGCTCATACAAAGCTTTACATTTTACTTTTGACAATCTTTACCTAAAAAGTGAAACCGGTCAAGTGAATAAACATCTTTAAAATTGCATTTTCAAACCTTCTTTCATATATATAAATGAGGAATATTTGAAGGATCTTGGGAATAGGAAGTTCGCAAGCGGCCCCCAGCCGCAAGTATATCCCTGTTGGGAGAACGTCTTGTTTGCCGTAGATTTTCCACGGACGCAGGAACAGGACGGGTTGAAGCCGCCGGTTGCTGGATCAGATCCTTCTGTTCACCAGAGCCCCGTTAGCCGGGTGCGGTCCTGATACCGCTGGGTGTCAGAACAATCCGCCTTGGGTGGCCCTACCAGAAACCGAAGCCTTCGACGGCATAGCTCTGACACTCCCTTTTCACCCCCTTACCACGATGAGGAAAGGTTGGACTTTAGGGACTGTGCACTGAGTCAATCCCACTCACTAAGCAACAGCAGCCATAATCCGAAAAGAAGAACAAGTCAACATCATCGGTTACCACTGAGCCGCAGGTTTTATGTCGAAGTTATCCCAGTTACCTGAGTTGCCTTCTCCTTGAAGAATGCCCTAACAAAAGCTAGGGGTCCTTCACTCCCAATGGCTTAACCGCGCGATCGGGTATTCAGTCCGATTATTTCTATGTCCCCGCGCACGGTGCAGCCTTAAGCTGGATAAGATTGATATAATGAGAAAAAAATAAAAAAGAAGATATACGATATATATAAAAAAAAAACATTGATATACACAAATATACATAAAATATATGATGTGAAGTATATAAAAATTTATATAATGAGCAAGCTATAAAAAATATATAATATATAAAAATTAGTGAGAAAAAGTCAGATAACAGTAAATATATAATTACATATTTATTGGATGGCCGTTGATTCTCAAGAGTTCCTCCGCCCTTTGACGGGTTTTGTTTTTCTTCTCGCACGGTGTCCAATAAACACCCGCCATACCAAGCAAGCTTGGTGGGGTCGCCAGTTTAGTTGCAGACGGCCCGAACATGCAACAGGTTGTACTAGGTTACATGTTACCAGTAGCACTCGAAAGTGACCTGACACAAAAATATATATATATATATACACATACACGCATGCACACATACATACATACACACACACACACTTACACACATACACACATACATACATACATACATGCACACACACATACACACATACACATACACACACACATACTTACATACACTCATACGGACATACATACACACAGACATACACACATATTCACTCACACATACATACATACACACACACACACATACCTACTTACACACTCGCATGCACACGCGCACACATGCATACGTGCGCGCACGCACACATACATACATGCATGCACGCATGCCTGTGGGGTCTGGCTTTATTTCGGGCGTACGTCGGGGCGTGTGCGTGTGTGCCTGTAGATTCGCATGCGCCCGCACCGCAAGAGTATTTTCCATCAGTCTTTCAGTTGCAAAGTGTGTCCTTGCATGCATATATATACACACATATAAACATATAAACACACATATAAACCCCTACATTTGTACACACACGCACATACATACATACATTCACTCCCACGCACATATACACACACATTTACATATATATACAATACACGCACACAATATACAAAACACACACTAATTCACATACACACCGACACATATACATACACACAACATATACCTCCACGCGCACGCACACATACACATACGTATACACATATAAGTACAGACACACACATACATACGCACACCAAACATGCGCACACATACGCACGCACACGCGCAAAAAGAAACTCACAACCCCACGGATACACGCATATACATCCATTTACGCTTACACACACACATACAAATGCACATACACATACACGCACACACAACTACACACACATACATACACACGCACACACACACAAATGAACCCACACATACATCCCTTACGGCACATAACCATACATACACGCACACACATACATACACGCACACAATTATACATACGTATATATACACACACACGCACGTACAAGCACACACGCACACCTACACTAAGTTAAGCACAATTACTCGCCATACACACAAAAAAACGCACACGCACACACACACACATACTACAACAAAACACACACACGATACATATACACGCACACACACATACCTCCCTGTTTCTGACCTGCCTTTCTGACTTGCTAGGGTACCCCCACACCACCCCTTAATTCTACTACTGCCTGCTACTAGCCATTGTCCACCATACACACACACACACGCACACACTCACACACACTTGTCATCTCGCACACCTTTTTACCATTCCTTCTTTGATATAGCTCTCTTGTTTTTAAAAACATTTTCCTCCATTTTTACCACTTCCGTCTTTTTAGTATGTGAACTCGTGAATACTACCAGCGATTTTTTTTCCTCTGTCCTCCCGTCTCGGGATCTTTCCTTCTCCCATGTTTCCGACGAAGAGCTCCGCTCGAAACGTCAAACCCTCCTTCTTCCCTTCTTTCCTGAGCGTCCAATAATACTTTATTTGTTCCACATCCTTGCGTTGTTGTCTTTTTGTTTTCTTGTTTGGATTATTTTATTTATATATATATATATATATATATATATATATATATATATATATATATATAATACAAAAATGGGACAAGAACGCAAAACATCCAGTTAGGTGAGACAAAAAAAGGACAACAAAACATCCAGACAGATGATACAAGGAAAACAAGGTCAGGTCATCAGAGTTTTCTTTCCTCAGCCGAGTTCCAGTCTATCTTTGCAATTTCGGCTGGTTATACTCGAGATTGCTCCAATCTGGCCATCCCCAAGGAAAAACTAAGCTAAGAGCATCAGATTCCTTAGAAGAAAGCAGCGAATGTATACGAAAACAAAGACGAGAAATGGGACACAAATACAAATGCAAATAACAAGACATTAACAGGTGTCTTTCGATTAAGGACAAATTAAAATAAACTGGCATGTGTGGATGTAATGCCTTTCAGCAGAGACATAGGATTTGACAGGTACAGGGATGAATATAGATGTTGCACGGATGGTAGTCGAACCAACATTTCTTCGTTTTTGTCCGTCATTGTTTTCATATACATTCGCTGCTTTCTTCTAAGGAATCTGATGCTCTTAGCTTAGTTTTTCCTTGGGGATGGCCAGATTGGAGCAATCTCGAGTATAACCAGCCGAAATTGCAAAGATAATCTGGAACTCGACTGAGGATAGAAAACTCCGGATGACCTGTCTTTGTTTTCTTTGTATCGTCTGTCTGGATGTTTTGCGTTCTTGTCCCATTTTTGTATTTTTAATATATAAAAATATAGCGGCGTACTTTTTCATCTTTATTTTCATCCGTTCGATTGCTGAGTTTCTTATGGCCAGCTTCGTACACAAATTATCACAAGTACAACTTTTATAGATTTCATGTTCCAAATTCTCGCATTCTCAAATTCTAAGAGGTTGTATTTTTTAATTTCTCATCCCCTTTCTTCAGAATCCTGGAATCAAATGGACATGATGGATCAATCAGTAAGCAAATCACATTTCCTTTCCTTTAATCGTAATACCTTTATCAGCGTTTCTTTGACTATTGTTGTAATAGTAATAATAATAATAATTATTATTATTAATATTATTATTATTATTATTATTACTGAAGGCGACGAGCTGACAGAATCGCTAGCACGACGGGCGAAATGCTTAGCGGTATTTCGTCTGCGTTACGTTGTGAGTTCAAATTCCGCCGAGGTCAACTTTGCTTTTCATCCTTTCGGGGTCGATAAATTAAGTACCAGTTACGCACTGGGGTCGATGTAATCGACTTAATACCTATGTCTGTCCTTGTCTGTCCCCTCTGTGTTTAGCCCCTAGTGGGTAATAAAGAAATAGGTATTTCGTCTACCGCTATACGTTGTGAGTTCAAATTCCGCCGAGGTCGACTTTACCTTTCATCCTTTCGGGATCGATTAAATAAGTACCAGTTACGCACAGGGGTCGATATAATCGACTTAATCCGTTTGTCTGTCCTTGTTTGTCCTCTCTGTGTTTATCCCCTTGTGGGTAGAAAAGAAATAGGTATTTCGTCTACCGCTACGTTATGAGTTCAAATTCGCCGAGGTCGACTTTGCCTTTCATCACCAGTTACACACTGGAGTCGATGTAATCGACTTAATCCCCTCACCTAAGGTACCCTTGTGACAAAAATTTGAAATCACCATCATTATCATCTTTATCAACATTATGATCACATCATCGTCATCGTTATTTTCATATACACAGAACAGATTAGACTGTTGAAAAAGAAAAAAATCCTAACATCAGGCTACAACAAGTAGCCTTAGATAGCAAGAACCCTCCTAAGTATCCTAGCTGTCCCTAATAACATTGTTTTCTGTAGCTGTACTAAACTGGGTTTATGCTTATTTCCTCTATCCATCTGTTCAAATCTTTAGGGGCAGTTCCCAATGCACTTATAACTACTGGGATACATTTTACCAGCACTTTCCATAGTCTCTGTAATCAATGGCTATTCCTGGAACTTTGCTATTTTTTTCTATACCTCTCATACTGATTATTATCATTTGGGACTGTAAAGTCAATTATCTGTCACTTTCTATTCTCTTTATCTATTACTACTAAATCAAGCCTTCTAGCTTCTATTACTCTATCAATCCGAATGTTAAAGTCCCACAGCATCTTATACTTCTTGCTTTCTAGTTCTTTACATGTTCATACCATTTATCAGTATGTTCAAATCCTAGCTTTCTACATAACTCCAAGTGGATTACTCTCCCTAGGTTGTCCTGTCATTTCTTGTATTTTTCTGTGCCAGCATGCTAATTCATTTACTATATAAGCATTGCTTTCCTCTTTTAATTTGCATACCCTACATTGAGAATCTACTTGATTTTTGTCTATCTTGGCTTTTATCAAATTAGTCCTTAATTCTTGCTCTTGTGCAGCTACTGACAAACTTTCTGCTTCCCTTTTCAGCTTTCCTTTCTGCAACCATAACTATGTCTTACTATTACTATTTGCTGAATCTATCATTGGGAGTCTACCATGCGAAGCCTTCTCCTGCTTGTCAGATAGTTTCTGTTCTTTCTTCTGGCTTTTAACTTCATTTGGGTTTCCCTATGTCTTGTTGTGACTTCAGCAGTTTTCAATAAACTTACTTCACTATTACCTACGTAGGAGTCTATATCTACTCTAGCTAACTCCACGCATTCTTCTACTTCCGCCTTCCTTTCTAGGTAAGTATAGCCTTGCTGCTCCTGCCCATTCATATTCAATTCCTTCCTTGTTCCTCTGTCTAACTTTGCTAATTCAGTTTTTGTCTAATCTAAAAAAGCTGAGTATCTAAGTAATGATATTACCCAAGTATTTACAGCCTTCACTAGATTCGGACGATTTAGCTTTGACTTCATTGGCTGCTTCACCCTTCTGATGTACTCCTCAAATTTTGCGTACATTTCTATAATTAGTTCTTTGTCAGATTCTAATACTCCTAGATACTTATAACTCTCTCCTCTTTTCAATGGTTTTAATGTCTGGATACCTTCGCTGTTGACTACCTGTCCCCTTCTCATGACTAATATTCCACACTTATCTATGCCAAATTCCATGCCTATAGCTTTGCTGAAGAATCTTACAGTCACTATTAAGGAATCTATCTCTTTTTCATTCTTGCTAAAAAGCTTCAGATCATCCATGCAGAGCAAATGGTTAATCCTTCCTTTACTACTTCTGAACTTATACCCTACCTTTTACTTCCTTGATACTAAACTGAGAGGGATCAAATATAAGACAAATATTAAAGGGGACGAATCACCCGGAAAATTCTATTATTATTGTTGAGTGAGAAAGCAGTGCATGCCATCAAAGTGACACTGGGGTACAAATATACGAAGCCCAGTATACCCATCATGACTACCAGTCTGATAAAGGTACACCAGGCACATGCATCACAACCATATGTGCGCGACATTGTGATCTCATAACAAGATAAACAGCGCATGAACTTGCAGGTGGGGTCCAGTTAGAATTTTCTTCAGATCGATTAGCCCATCCCGCTCGAAAAGTCCCTGAATAAGTGTGGTTTAAGGATGATGAACAAAACATCCATGTTTCCAAGGGTGAATTATCCTAACCCCAAAGAATTCCTCTCAACACACGGCTATGATGCTCCCCCACTACTTCTGCTCTTGATCAGAGATACACATATCGTCAGCCACTGAGGGACATGCTCAACTGGTTAAAGTCAAACAACTGACAAGCAAATCTGTGGTATTGAGCAGAATATTTGCTGTAGCCCATCTTTTATACCAAGAGAAAACAATGTACATGATAACAGTTCCAATCAGTTAACATCAGAAGCCATGACAGCCAAAGTCTGGTACTGCATCAAGGCATTTATTATTATTATTATTATTATTATTATTATTATTATTATTATTATTATTATTATATTATTATTATTATTATTATTTTCAAAATCCGCCGTCGTGGTCAGCTTTACTTTTCACGATTTCGGGGTCGATAAACTAAGTACCAGTTACAGGCTTTGTGCCTTTAATAGAAAGAATTATTATTAATAATACTATTATGGTTCTTGTTATTCTTCTTGTTATTCCAAAACCTATACCACTACTAATGCAATTACTAGCACCAACCACAGCTAGAAACACCACCAGCCAACGTAGAATTCACTCTATGATTTAATTATGCTAGACTTAGCAATTAAATGTGCTAGAAATGGCAGTTAAACCTCCATCGAATCATTTTCTGTATATTGGATAAAAAGAAGAAGAATGGTTTTGTCTGGATCCTCGTTTTGGTCATAGTATTGCTTCTTTATCGGAACTGACCAGAACCTCTATTATGCCATCAAATGCACTAACGCCACCGCCGTCACCAATTTAATAACAGTACCAACAATAACAACAGGATAAAAACTAACACTGCTTTCATGACCAGAACCATCACCAAGAAAAACAAAGGCCTTTTCGAACCAATGAGGGAGCCTTTACGTGGTGGATCGATCAGCGAGAAGCAGCAACCCAAATAGCCCACTTTAGAGAAGGATACATGTAGTCAATGTAGTCCTAGGCCCCAAACACACAGGCAACGGTATAGAACGGTAAGGGCTACAACGTCGTTAACCCCAGCCGGAACACAGGGAACTGACATAGTGTTTAACAGCAATAACGACAGCCATCATTACCAGCACGTAATAATACTAACATTAACAATAATCCCAACCACAACCATCGGAAAGTCACACCATCACCACTCAGAACCAGCAACAGCAACAGTGGAGGCGCAATGGCCCAGTGGTTAGGGCAGCGGACTCGCGGTAGGAGGATCGTGGTTTCGATTCCCAGACCGGGCGTGGTGTGTGTTTATTGAGCGAAAATACTTAAAAGCTTCACGAGGCTCCAGCAGGAGGTGGTGGATACCCCTGTTGTACTCTTTCGCTCCAACATTCTTTCACTCTTTCTTCCTGTTTCTTGTCCTCGACTTCCTACGCAACTGCTGAGCCTGGATGCGCATTCATCCATCCGTCGATGCTCTCGGTGTCGGGGGTTGACCTGCTTTCTCTTCTGCGGGTCTTACGAATAGCAAAGGACCACGTTTCGTACTTCACCCACTAACTCTGGGACGAAGACCGCTTCTCTCAACAAACAAACAAACAAACAACAAACCAGCAACAGCAACAACAACAACCAGCAACTCCACCACTAACAACACAAACTACCTCCATCAACTAGTGCTTCTACCACCACTAGCAACAACGGCTAGTGAAGCCATTACCAACAATAGCAACCATCAGTACCACCACAGTCACGACTGACTATAGTTGTGATAGCTGTCACAAGAGAAACAAAGACTCTTCCGAACTAAAAAAAAAACAAAAACTAACCACAACCAAATCCCACCGCCAACAACTAGCACCACCACTACTTTCCACAAACAGGAAGCAGCGCCATCAACAACTACCACCTCACCATTTACAACCTCTGCAGCCCTCACCATCAACCACCATAACCAACAAACAATATTTAGTGAGATTTCGAAAAACGAACTGTAATAAAGTAACGACACATTAGCTGAAGCTTGTGTATATAATAATATATAAACCAGTGAAGCGTGCAGAAAAAATTTTGTTTATGGTTGTATTTAGACGTAATTTCCTTTTCCTTTTCAAGACACGCAATTAAATCAGTCAAATAATTATATATATATGAATATATGAATGTATGAGTATAATTTGTGTGTATGTAAAGGCTTGTGAGTATGTGTTCGTGTTATGTTTATATCGGTATATCATTTAGTATGTGTGAGAATGATAGTGCGAACATGCTACCTCAAAGATATCTGTATGCGTGTGTGTACTCAATCATTACGTAAGTTTATATAATTATTTATTACATTAAAATAAAATGGTTCTTGAACGATAGTTATGTTTTATCACTGCTTGTCAAACGATATAGAATTGGGATGGGCTCCTCACCGTCTCTTCGGATCTTTTCGGTTTGAAAGGCAGTTTTTCTAGCGGTGTCATATGAAATTGTCACCCATAATTATGATCCTAGTATCTATCTATTGCATTTCAATCTGTGTTAGGGTTAGGGTTAGGGGTGGGGGAGGGTATCTTTTTTTCTTCAGAAATGTAAATAAACCCAATCTGTTTCTTAAACGGGGGAATATTCATACGGTACAGAATGCTTTTTAACTCAATAGACGTCACTGATTGGTTGAAATTGCAGAAATTGAAGAAAAAAACAACAAATATCTTACAAATTAAAGAGTTTTCTCAATAAAGCCAAGAGAAAAAGATGGTTTATAAACACATTCTACCAGTATACGAAGTTTAAAAGCGTTTAGTTACGTGGAAATTATTTTAAAAACTGCCGTTCAAACCGAAAAGATCCGTTTCTTCTTTTTTCTTTATCCTTCCGTCTCTTGTATTCATCTTTATCTTCTTTCTCTCTTTTGCCTTCTTATCATTGTTCTTTTTTTTTTCTTTCTATCTTATTCTAGTTCTTTCCGTAATTCACATTACTTACAAGAATCTTATACATGTTACTTCTAAGGCTGCTGACTACCCGCTGTTGGTGACGAAACTACTTTTCTTTTTGATGCTGTAGTACGCCATCAAAATTTTTGTTGGCATTCTATAATCTCTGGAAATGTAAATATTTTTCTTTCTTTGCTTAATTAGCTAAAATAATTACACTCACAAACTCTTGATTATATTTAGCTTCCTTTTACTATTTAATTTATCATTAACTGTATTTTAATTTTATATATTTCCTTTCATTTTACTTACATGTATACTTTATGTATATTTATTGAATTTCACTTTCCTAACCGAGTAGAATCTCTCTATATATCCTTTCTCTATTCTATTGACTATCCTCTTTAATTGCTTAGTTTCATTTACATTCTTATAACTCTCTAAACCTATTTCTCAATCTCTGTGTAGCTCTGTTCCTATCCTTATTTCTACATACCCTTACACTCGCAATTTCTTATATTTTCCTCTCGTCCAACAAAATTTCATCATTTAAGTTTAGAAATATTCAAATAGACAATCTTATATTTAAACTAGTGCATGCATATACAGCTGCGTGCGTGCGCACATACATGCGAGTACTGTCCAAATCTCTGACCAATCACATACAGCTAGCCGGCATTCAATTGGCGTATCAAGTTTCGGGCATTTTGATTGGGTTTTGGATAGAAAATTCACAAAAATGTCAATTCTATTGATTTTTTAATGGCTTTGCGGGGTGACTGGGGAAATGTAAAGATGTGCACGATCACCCTTGGGCGGTTTTGAATGACCATAGAAAGTGCGAGTCCTCTAACTGAAAAATTGTGGATTTGTATAAAGGACACACACACAGAGACAGACATTTTTCCGTTTATATATAGAGATAATCAACCGCTTCAATTCTTCAAGTCATTTAAAAGGCTCGTGATAAGTGGAAACTATGACCGTCAGTCACAAATCTTTTTAAATTGGTGAAATAAATCATGTTTCATTCAAATGTTTAACCCTCATATGAATCGTTTATTTGAACATTTTTATTATAAGTACCTTTTCAAATAAAATTATATAAAAACACAGAAAAAATCTTAAATTAAACAAAATGTAACAGCCACCAAGTATGTGTATGAGAGAAACTCTCATATTTATTTCTTTACTACCCACAAGGGGCTAAACACAGGGGGAACAAGCAAGGACAGACAAAGGGATTGAATCAATTACATCGACCCCAGTGCGTAACTGATACTTATTTAATCGACCCCGAAAGGATGAAAGGCAAAGTCGACCTCGGCGGAATTTGAACTCAGAACGTAGCGGCAGACGAAATACGGCTACGTATTTCGCCCGGCGTGCTAACGTTTCTGCCAGCTCGCCGCCTTCAGAAACTCTCATATTGGATTTTGATACATATAAGCTCTCTTGTCTATATCACTTGCAGAAGACACATCACCCCCGTCATCAACATCACTGAGATCACCATATCACGTGATTTCTGCCTTTTCTGGCCTTGTCAGTGGTAGGCGCTCGGACACTGGAGATAGCTGCGATATACATGTTCTCAGTGTGTAATCAGGCACTGATAATTCAGACATTGAGACTTCATGTATATTGCTAACGAAGATATTGCTGCTATCTCCAGCGTCTACCACAGACAAGACCAGACAAGGCCAAAATCCTATGCTCTGGTAGTCCATATGAGAGTTTCTCTCATGGCAAATATCACAGGATTCTGTGTTCTAACACAACATGTGATTTTAAGTGGGGATAAGTATTAACTTTTGGTATTAGCACTGCATCAGTCGCTAGTAATTATTATATATACATATATAGATATGCATGTATGTATGTATGTATGTATGTATGTATGTATGTATGTATGTATGTATGTATGTATGTATGTATGTATGTATGTATGTATGTGTGTGTGTATGTGTGTATATATGTGTGTATGTATGTATGTATGTATGTATGTATGTATGTGTGTGTGTATGTGTGTATGTGTGTATATATGTGTGTATTTATGCATGTACGTATGTATGCATATATGTATACACATATGTGTTAAGAATTAAGTTCACACAAAGAATATAGCTTGTTCAAAATCTCCAATCAACTGAGACATCTTTTGCGTCTTAATCTCTCTATATATAAACGGCAAAATGTCTGTGTGTATGTGTGTATCCTTTATACAAGTCCACAATTTTTCAGTTAGAGGGCTCGCACTTTCTATAGTCATTCAAAACCGTCCAAGGGTGGTCATCTTTATATCTCCTCAGTCACTCCACAAAGCCATTAAAAATCAATAGAAGTGAATTTTCTATCCAAAACGCAATCAAAATGGCCGAAACTTGATACGCCAATTGAATGCCAGCTAGCTGTATGTGATTGGTCAGAGATTTGGACAGTACTCGCGTGTATGTGCACATGCACGCAGATGTATATGCATGCACTAGCACTATGACCCGGCGTTGCCGGGTCATAGAGCTAGTTATTTATATAATCTAAGGTAATCGAAGTTTCTCACCATATTATATTGCATGCAAGAGACTCGGCGTTTTTTAGTGTGAAGAACGCTTCCTTGGTGCAAATTCCCTGTCATACCATTGTCATACCCAATTCATGACCAGCGCCTGAACATTACTGCTTTTTCTCTAAAAATATGTATGTATGTATGTATATATGCATGTGTGTATGTATGCATGTGTATATATATATGTGTGTGTGTGTGAGTGTGGTGTGTGTATATGTTTGTATTTATACGTCTGTATGTATGTATTATGCATGCATGTGTGTATGTATGTATGCACGTATGTATGAAAGCATATATATATAAATGAGCGTATATGTATGTATGTGTGTGTGTATACGTGTGTATGTATGTATTATATATGTATGTATGCACGTATGCATGAATGCATATATATATAAATGAATGTATATGTATATGTATGTAAGTGTGTATATATATATGCATGTGTATGTATGTGTGTATATAAGTATGTATATATATATATGTGTGTGTGTGTGTGTATTTATACGTCTGTATGTATGTATTATGCATGCATGTATGTGTGTATGTATATATGATTGTATAAATGTGTGTATATACGTGTGTATGTATGTATTATGTATGTATGTATGCATGTATGTATATGAGTATATATGTGTGTGTGTATGTTTGTATTTATACGTCTGTAGGTATGTATTATGCATGCATGTATGTGTGTATGTATGTATGCTTGTATATATGTGTATATATATATATATATATATATTATGTATGAATGCATATATATATATATATATATATATATATATATGAATGTACATTTGTATGTATGTATGTATCTACGTATGTATGTAAACCTGTTACATTTATAACAGTCTACCGGGTTTGTGTGTGTGTGTGTAGATGTGAGTGCATTCCGATTAAATCATTTAATATATACGAAACGCGGCCATATATTAAAGAGAAAATGCGCACTGTGCCCTGGAAACACTCCTAGCTAATAATGTTGCTGATGCAAAACAAAATATGAAATTTACTTAACATTAATGTTCACAGTTCATTACCCGAAACTTATGAGTTGTTTACGTCTTTTCCGGCATAAAATATATTTATTCAGCAGCTGGGGGGTTTTCTTTCTTTGTTTCATAACAATCGCCTTGATTTATGTTTATATAAATTCATATTTTCTAATGAAATACGTTTGATACACACACTCACACATAGATATATGTGTGTGTGAATGTGTACATGAAGATAGATAGAAAGATAGATAGATAGATAGATAGATAGATAGATAGATAGATAGATAGATAGATAGATAGATAGATAGATAGATAGATAGGTAGGTAGGTAGGTAGGTAGGTAGGTAGGTAGGTATGTAGGTAGGTATGTATGCATGTATGTATGATGTATGCATGTATACACGTGTGCCTGTGCGTATTTAATTGACTTGAGCGCTTCCGCCTTCAACAGAATGGGCAGAAATAAAGTTGACTAAGATCAACCTTGTATAGCCAGTAGAATTTTTTAAAAATGCAAAGAATCAGCAATATGCCTTCATAAAAAGTATTATGCCAATATTCTAGCGGATCTTCTCGGTTTGAACGGCAGTTTTTAAAAATTATTTCCACGTAACTAAACACTTTTAAACTTCGTATACTGGTAGAATGTGTTTATGAAACATCTTTTTCTCTTGGCTTTATTAAGAAAATTCTATGGTTTGTAAGATATTTGTTGTTGTTTTTTCTTCAATTTCTGCAATTTCAACCAATCAATGACGTCTTTTGAGGTGAAAACATTCTGTGCCGTATGAATATGTCCCTCGTTTAAGAAACAGATTGGGTTTATTTACATTTCTGAAGAAATAAAAGATACCCTTCCCCCCACCCCTAACCCTAACCCTAAAACAGACTGAAATGCAATAGGTCGATACTAGGGTCATAATTATGGGTGACAATTTCATATGACACCGATAGAAAAAACAGCCGTTCAAACCGAAAAGATCCTGAATTTTTAATGATTCAGCAATAACAATAATATGAAGAATACTTGGCCATCGTACTTACTGAAAACAGACATCGAAATCAATATCAACATGATAAACGAAATTACATATGCTGCGACCATTCCACTTACAAAAAGAAATAAGCATTCTGTCACATCTATTCATTAATGGGTCTACTTAAATTCCGGGCAAACATCGAGGTAAACAAAATATACCGCAAAAAAATAGATACTTATATAAAAGATATCTTAATTCTGAAATAAATTAAATGCGAGAAAAAGGTTAATTATAGAAAAAAAAAATGAGATAGTTATTGCAAAAAAATAGTATGGCAAAATATATACTCGATATCAAAGATCGCTTTATTTAAGAAACGATTATATTAAATCACAAAAAAATCCGTGGCTATAGAAGCTGATTATGATTATTTGAACAAGGCAATGAATTTGGTTCTAAAGCCAAAGGGATTTTATTAAAATCTACATTAAAACAAGATAGAAATTAATACCGCGTTGATATGAAGAAAAATAGAAAGAGTAGAAACATCCTGCAAAAGAGTTAAGGGAACAAATGGTTAGTCATAGACGAAAATATTTGAAACACAAGATGTAAATTGCATAACTGATAAGAGCTCTACTAATATAAAAGCAATCAGTGATGCTATGAACTTTTATCAAAAGACTTTGTAGGTATTGCGTATTTAGGCGGCGAGCTGGCAGAAATGCTACCACGCCGGGCGCTGCCGTTACGTTTTGAGTTCAAATTCTGCCGAGGTTGACTTTGCCTTTCATCCTTTCGGGGTTGATAAATTAAGTACCATTTACGCACTGGGGTCGATATAATCGACTTAATCCGCTTGTCTGTCCTTGTTTGTCCTTTCTGTGCTTAGCCCCTTGTGGGTAGTAAAGAAATTAGTATGGTAAATTAAGTACCAGTTATGCACTGGGGTAGATGTACAACTTAATCCGTTTGTCTGTCCTTGTTTGTCCTCTCTGTGTTTAGTCCCTTGTGGGTAATAAATTAGTATGGATTAGTATGGTAAATTAAGTACCAGTTATGCACTGGGGTCGATGTAACAACTTAATCCGTTTGTCTGTCCTTGTTTGTCCTCTCTGTGTTTAGCCCCTTGTGGGTAATAAAGAAATTAGTATGGATTAGTATGGTAAATTAAGTACCAGTTACGCACTGGAGTCGATGTAACAACTTAATCCGTTTGTCTGTCCTTGTTTGTCCTCTCTGTGTTTAGCCCCTTGTGGGTAATAAAGAAATTAGTATGGATTAGTATGGTAAATTAAGTACCAGTTACGCACTGGGGTCGATGTAACAAATAAATTTAAAATAAAAAATATAGGAAGAATATATGTTTTTTTTTTATTATCCACAAGGGGCTAAACATAGAGGGGACAAAGAAGGACAGACAAACGGATTAAGTCGATTACATCGACCCTAGTGTGTAACTGGTACTTAATTTATCGACCCCGAAAGGATGAAAGGCAGAGTCGATCTCTGCTTTTTAACTCAATAGACGTCACTGATTGGTTGAAATTGCAGAAATTAAAGAAAAAAAAACAACAAATATCTTACAAACTATAGAATTTTCTCAATAAAGCCAAGAGAAAAAGATGTTTTATAAACACATTCTACCAGTATACGAAGTTTAACATTTTTTAGTTACCTAGAAATTATGTTAAAAACTGCCGTTCAAACCGAAAAGATCCTCCCATTCCCTATGTAGAGGATCTGCGCCGCACTGCCGCAATTAGCGTGGAAGCCACTTATTACCTCATCACGATAGCGCTTTGTGGGACAAGTTTGCAGATTAGAGGGTAGCAGGCTCCCAAAGGTGGTTTTTCTACTTTGAACTACGTTTCGGGGAATGGCACCGATCGCTGAAGCGCGTAATTCTAGCCATTGAGGAGAAACAACAGAGATAATGAGAACGAGCGCATGAGACTTGTCACTTTTCCGTTGTGTCAAGTAGCTTCACCTGCAGCAGATGTCATTGCTGCTGGAAATCAAAAGCAGGCCTTGTAGCCCACATGTGAGTCTGTCGGATATGATTTCTGAATAAAATAAGTCAACGTTGACCTACGACAGAGTGCCGACGACGGCGATATTGAATATAGAAACAGAAGTTAGACTATAGCACATACGCAGTAGTGGTTGTAAAGGCGTAAAATCAAAAGTAGCAAGTCTTACAAATGGAAACCGGAAATGAAAATATATATATATATGTGCACAGTAAAGCAGTGAGCCGGAAAACAGTGGTTTGCAAACATATTCATTGCAAAACCTACAATAAATTCCACATAACAATACATAAAGCAAGATATAAGTGACAAAGGATCTTTTTGGTTTGAAACGGCAGTTTTTAAAATAATTTCTAGGTAACTAAAAAATTTTAAACTTTTTATATTGGTAGAGAATGTGTTGATAAAACATATTTATCTCTTGGCTTTATT
>NW_021825016.1:0-15892 GCF_006345805.1 Octopus sinensis | reverse complement strand
ATGAATCATTCACATAACATATGGTTGCGACGGCTGCAGTGGTGGGGTTGTGGTGGGGGTGGTAGGTGATGGAAGTGCCGATGATAGTGGTGGTGTTAGTAGTGATGATGGTGATGGTGGTAGCGTTGTGTTGCTGATAACGGGGGTGATGATGATGATGATGTTGTTGTCGGTGGCGGTGCTGATGGAGTGAGGCATATTCTTCACCGCAGCCCCGACTCCCACCCCAACTCATACCCGCAGCCACACCTGGTTTAAAGACGATACTCAGGTGTATGGCATCACACCCCCCTCCATACTACCCGCATTGCTCCACCGTCTTCACCTGTCAGTCTCCATCATCTGTACCATGCCACCACCCCTAGCTACCCCCCTGCCCCACCCACCCCTCGCTACCCACATATACACACAATCATTTAAGTAAACACTTCTACACTCATTAAGGTAAACACTCGTCAAACATGTTTTTAGATGCATCTACACACACGTGCGCTCTCATATATATATATAATATATTATATATATATATACCTATATATATATGCAACACACACACATGCTTAGAGACATGTATCTATGTTTCTCTCCCCTCTCTTTCTTTATTTCTCTCTCCCCACTCTCTCTGGTATATATATTATATATATATATATACATATATATTATATATATTACACGCACATACACACACAAACATACACATACACACACGGTCACAAGACACTCCACAGGCTATAATTAGTGTTAGGAAGGTATTTTTCACCAAAACTGTTCAACAATATTAATTTATATGAATTAATGGGGGCTGCCATTCACGCACGCACACACACACACACACACACACACACACACACACACACACATATATACATATATGTGTGTGTGTATATATATATATATATATACATACATACACAGTCGTTACATATACATACATACACAGTTGCAAGGCTGTATACCTTGGTAATATGTACCATGCCTTCACTAATTATTTTAGGAGCCTGTGTAATCACAAGCAGATACAAGCAGCGTCTCGGCTTTTGCAGTGGAACATCCAGGATGTGGAAGCTGCAGGGAGAGTGAGAGAGAGAGAGAGAGAGGGGATGCAGTGTACTCGGTTTGTACTTCATTTTCAGTTGAGTACGCTGGAACATCGTGAGAAGTGCCGCACTCGATGGTAACCCCCCCCCCCGTATATATATATCTTTGAATACGTGGGTTGCATGTGAAATCTGAAACACTGTTATGGATAGAGACTTACCGCAATTTACTCACACAAAACACACACACACACACACCCACACACCACACATACACATATATATGCATATATATATATAATATATATATATATATATATATATATATATAATATATATATATGCACATGCATGCGCGCGTGCACACACACAAAAATATATATTTACACTCACATAACAAATATATATATATATATATATATATATATATATATATATACCTACATAGGAATATTTGTATATGTATATGTATGTGCGTGTGCGTGTATATAATATATATATTATTTTTTAGGTGTATGTGTTTACAATTATTAATGTCAGTAATATTTTTTTTATTTAAAAGTCAGCAGTTTCTTGGTTAGAGAATAAATTTGAACACACATACACACACACACATGCACACACACAGACATGCACGCACACACATACATACATGCATACATATATACACTCATATGTATGTAGATATGAATATATATTCGACAGTTGTGTGTTTTCATTTGTTCATATATTTCGGTGTATCTTCATGTCAAAATGTGTGTAATATGTATATTCGCAGGTAATCTTATGCATGAATACATGTATATATATGCGTGCGCACCCGTGTGTGTGTGTGAGTGTGTGTGTGTGTGTGTCTATATAAGTATATTGTTACACAGCAGTCAATATGACGTAACTCTATAAGTCTCTCTCTCTCTCTCTCTCTCTCTCTCTCTCTCTCTCCCTCTTCATCTCCCTTTTACTCGTCTCCGTCTCCCACTTCTAAAACTTTGTTTCTTTTTTCTGCCACACCCCCAGTCTTCGGGGTCTCGAGGGGGTTCTACTCCACAGCCTACAGTCATGTCGGAGGTGGTGGTGAAGGTTTAAACAAATCGATGGTTAATACATTAAAATATTTAATTCTTATTAATAATGGTGTTATGTTTATTTTAACATCTATGGATGTCGAGTTGTTTTTACTCGACACGATTTTGTCATTTGCCATAGTTCTAAGCTCCCTTTTAAGGAGCTCTTCTGTAGATTCGGTGAGAATATGAATCCCTCCTTCGTATTCTGGGAAACATTTAGGGTTCTTTTTCCGAATTAACTGCATTTTCTGAAGTCAAACAAAAGTGCTTAGAATTACGAACTATTTTAACTCTTCGTTGTTTTAGGTTGTTGTTTTATTTAGCCCCGAGTCAACCTTGGTCGATCAGTCTTATGACCAAAAGGTTTCAGTTGTTATCAACCCAGTTGCCACAACCACACTGTCTCCAAAGTGTCCTTCCCATTTCTGAAGAGGGAGTGTATGATTTGAGGACGATACTGCTTCTCTTTCTATTTTGTCAGTCGATCACACAGAGGGAGTTGACGTTTACATAAGGCAATGCGGTGTACTGAATGCCTTAGACGATGAATTTTAAATTTACTAAAATATTTTTCCAGAGACATGGAAGGTAAACAAAAGCCTAGCGATAATTGTTCGCCACTCTGGATGACAAGGAGAGATTATTAGGAATGTCATTGTTGAATTGACATATTTCATGTCAAAGGACAATTTAATATTTGTTGAGACAAAGAACAGCTATGGACATGTTCCAGACTCGGTTGGGTCCCATCAGCAATACAGAAATGTGTTGCTGGAACTTTCCAGATAAAATTCTTCCTTCACCAAACTACTTCCAGGTTTCTGAAGTCTAACAGACTTTCTGAAACTTCCTAATTTTGTCTTTTCTTCATACAAATTTTTGTGTTGATCGGCTTCTGGTTTATGATCTTTCGGCTAAACTTATAGTAAAAGACGTTCCAGCAGTAACCATCTCACTTTTATTTAGATACAATATCTTTAGCATTATATTACCCGATGCATACATCCATTTTAAAACATTTAAGTTGTAATTAGATCTAGAATTGCTTGTTATTTCTGGCAAGTCAAGTCGCCACATTGTGGTTCACGTTTTGCCTTTTTTTTATTCGTTTTTGTTGTTGTTTACTATTGTTATTGTTCTTGTTCTTACTGCTGTTGTTCATTGATGCTGTCGATGTTGTTGTTGTTGCTACTGAAGTCAGCTGTAAACACTTCCCATCTTTATCAGATATGATAATTAGCCAGAGATTTCATTGTGAAAGAATTCAACTCTGAAGAGAGAGGAGAAGAGAGAGAGAGAGAGAGAAAGATGGGAGGGGAGAAGAAGAAGTGAGAAAGAGAGAGAGAGGAGGAAGAGAAGAGAAACAAGAGGAAAAGGAGAGAGAGATGGGAAAGGAAAGGAGAGAAATTCTGTTCTTTTTCGATTAGTTGTAAGTAACCTTCTCCCAGTCTGTCGCCCACCCCGCCGCGTACACTGTACACAGCTTGACAGACAAGTGCCCCCCCCCCCCACCGTGTGTGTGTGTGTGTGTGATGTCTGCGTATTTGTTGTTTAACCCTGGTCGTTCCTGATGTAGAAACCCTATGATCAAATCGATCTTAGCTGTGACCATTTACATCTACATATTTGTGAGGCCCTGTATATCTAGGTATACATTGCTCAATATGTCCTTCCTTATTTCAAATAGCACAATATGTTTTGAGGGTGACTTAGCTGCTATTCCTTGCAACTCCTTTCTCAGCTCATTTAGGTCCGCATTAGTTCTTCAACTGCCGTTCAATAGAACAAAATATAACTGACAATATGGCTGCCCAGGAAACGACAGATGCGAGCTTCAAGTCCCCTCCGCCAGAGGGAGTATTGTCCTCCATGTAGCTGCTTTTACAAGCTTGTTAAGACTGCACATTGAAAAATCTTATTCATTCGTTCAATGTTTCATGCATTGTGAAGGTGCACGTGGCTTAGTGGTTAGAGCATTCGGCGCACGATCGTAAGGTCGTGAGTTCGATTCCCAGCAGCGTCGTGTGTCCTTTATTTCATGTTGCTCCTGTGCACTCAATTGGCAAAAATGAATTGAAGGCGACCAACCTTTTTAGATTCTGTGTCACACTGAATCTCACTGAGAACTACATTAACAGTACACGTGTCTGTGGAGTACTCAGCCACTTGCACGTTAATTTCACGAGCAGGCTGTTCCGTTGATCAGATCAACTGGATCCCTCGTCGTCGTAACCGACATTTTCTTTCTTTTTCTTAACTTCATTCATTCCTTCGACGAATCGGCTGAGCCAGACATGATCTGCTGTGCTATTTTCTTACAGTCCTTTACGTTCTCAATTCAAACGCTGCCGACATCAGCTTTGCCTTTCATTCTCCTCTAATCAATCAAATAATGCACTGGCCATGTACTGAGAGTGATTTCATCGATTATGGCCCGCACTCAAATTTGAGGCCATTTTGCACTACTTTTCTGCGACAGTTATCAGTGATGTGATTACTTCTTTCTTCTTACCATTCCTGATCGATTTATACATCAATCACTACCAACAGCAATTGGATATGTATGTAAGCAACTAACAGTCTTTAGTTCAACAACGGCTGATGAAGTAAACAAGCACTAAAGCACCTTAACATCTCACGGGATAACTTGAGGTAAATATTTTGTTTTTGTAGTATATTCCGCTTCATTTAATTCACATAACGATAACATTCATAGCACCGACTTCCCATTGAGTCGTTGTGCACTTTCTGATTAAGTATCTCACTTAGTTGAACTAAAATCGTACGACTTAAGTGTTTGCGTGTATATGTATGTATGCATGCGTGTGTGTATGTATGTATGTATGTATCTATCTATCTATCTTATATCTATATGCATACATATATATATATATATTGTTCGTTGTTTTCCACCTGCCTTCGTCTTTTGTCTATTTTCATAAAGCTTCCGTTATATATATTATATAATATATATATATATATATATATATATATATATATATATATATAATATATATATATATATATAATCTATATATATATATATATATTATATATATATATATGTATGTATAGATGTTATATAGATATATATATATATATAGATATATATATAATATATATATATATATATATATATTATGTGCGTGTGTTATTCAAAGAAATTCCAACTTTGATTTTCACGTTTTATTTACAATCTTATAATAATATAAGATAATATAATATAATGAAATGATAGAATATTAAATGACCATTGGAATTGAACTATTACTTTCATGCATTAAACTATGCAATCTTCAGGTTCAGGTAGTAGTGATCACAGTTATGTTTTACAATTTACAACTGATATATATATACATATATACAAATTGAGATAGGGGTTGTAAATGCAACCCTCCATGGGATAACATATATCCAATATACTGCTAGTGAAGTACCCAACAAAGTTAATACATAAATGTTAATGATTGCGATGCAATCAATTCATTTACTGTATTATATGGGCAAAAGTAAAATGATTTACCACAAATTACTAATACAAGATAAGAAAATGGAGAAATACATCTAAATCAAATATCAATTACCAGATAATACTCAATCACATACTTTATTAAACCACCACATAAGAGACTGTAGGGTTAAATATAAAAAGCAGAACAAATCAGTGTACATAAAGGAATGTACATAAAAAAGTGTACATAAAAGAGTAATGTTGTATAATAAGTAGAATATATATAAAAGAGAATATAAATATAAGTAAATATAAATATAAGTATAGATTACATCTTACAGCTGTTTCGGCCATGTAGATAAGTATGTCTCATTTTACCAATATTAGCCTTTTATGAGTATATATATACATATGATGTAATATGATAGGATATGATTTATGGTAGGTAACCGAATCAGTTTATGTATGAAAGGATCAAAACAGTCTGACCCTTAACGGAGTAACACAAGGTCGCTATACTTAATAGGTAGAAATAGTACACGCCTCTAGACCAGTTACATACACGTGTGTATATGTGTGTATGTATATGTGTGCGTATGAGTATATGTATGTATGAGTATGTATATGTGTGTATGTGTGAGTGAGTGTATATGTTTGGAGAAAACGATAAAAGGTAAAACTATTGATACCTGGTAAAACCATGAAAGAATTTGAATTACGAATTCTGTCGCTGCTGTTTCACATAAACATGTAACGTCCCAGTCCGTCTAGCTGTACGTAGGTACCATCGTGTCCATGGTCAAGACACTGGGAGGTGGCAAGGGATGTGAGGAGTGAGAGGTTGTGGTTAGTGGGTGATGGAGTGGGTGGGGGAGAATGAGTTGGCGGTGTAAGCTGTGATCAGAGGAGGGGTGTGGGTCACGGGTGAATGGGCGGTGATTGTCATGTGGATAGTTAAGAAATAATGGGAATGCTGGCCAAGTATTTATTGCGGGATAAACTAGACCAGTGGTCAATTAACAGTGTTCTGGCTGAAAATTGACCAATAAACCGGTGGACAGCGAATGGAGAGGGGGTGAGGGTGGAGAGACGATATTGGAAATATGACAGATTTAAAGTGGTGATACTTAACAATAGGAAGATGTAATTGAGAACACTACTACTACTACTACTACTACTACTACTACTACTACTACTATACTACCACTGTTGCTGCTGCTGCTGCAATAACACCTATAAGAACAACATGAATGTCCAAAATCATTAGAAAGAAGCGACCATAAATACAAAAACAACACAAATAACAAATCTTGAGACTAATTGACAACAACAACCGCTAATTATGGCCGTTGTCATCACCATCACTACTATCACTATTGCCAACATCATCATCACCCTCATCATTATGACCATCACCATCATGTTTAAGTTGTGGTTAACATTGCTTCGATTGATACTATTTTTGATGATGACGACGATGATGATGATAGCAAAGGCGATACTAATGTTATTGTGGTTGTTGCTGATGATGTTGACATTGTTCGAGCAACTCCTTGATCTCACAAAGCCACATGATCCACGAGATCCAATCGTATGATCCACGTGATCCTACCTGCGACCTCTGACGGATGTTTCAGTACAACACTTCCGGATCACAATTTCAATATTTCAGTTTTCTTACGCCGCCATTTTGGCTGTTAAAGTTGTCTGGTCGGAGGAGCATCCTCCCAGCAGGCACAACATGGAGGTAAGAGCCGTTTTCTTATTTTTGCTGTTGTTGTTATTGGTTTTACTAATTGCTGGGTTTGTTGTTGTTATTACCACCGCATTGTTGTTGACGTTGTTGTTGATGTTTTTGCGGCCTACATTAAGGGATTCTGGCGACGACCTTCACAAACACTACAAGAATCGTTGATGCTTACCAGCATTTCACCAGCCTTTACGTTTCAGCTCAAATTCTGTGGAGGTCGACTTAGCCTTTCATTTTATCAGGATCGATAAAATAAGAACCAGTTGAACACTGGAGTCGATGGAATCGTCCATCGCCTTTCTCCAAAATTTCAGGCCTTGTGCATCATTATTATTATTATTATTATTATTATTATTATTATTATTATTATTATTATTATTATTATTATTATTATTATTATTATTAAGGGGGCGAGCTGGCAGAATCGTTCAGCGGTATTTCGCTCGTCGCTCGCTACGTTCTGAGTTCAAATTCCGCCGAGGTCGACTTTGCCTCTCATCCTTTCGGGGTCGATGAATTAAGTACTGGGGGTCGATGTAAGCAATTTAACCCCTCCACCGAAGTTTCAAGACTAGTGCCTATAGTAGAAACAATTATTATTATTATTATTGTTGTTGCTGTTGTTGTTGTTGTTATTATTATTATTATTATTATTATTATTATTATTTTGTTATTATTATTATTATTATTAGTAGTAGTAGTAGTAGTAGTAGTATATAAAGCAGCGAGATGGTAGAATCGTTAGCGAGTCGGTCAATCTGCTGTTAACCATTTCTTCCGGCTCTTTCAGTTCGGGGTTCAAATCCCGGGGTTGGAGTTGATAAAATAAAGTGCCAGCTAAGTACAGTGGACGATGTAATTGATTAACCCCTCCCCTCAAATTGCTGGTGTTGTGCCAAAACAAGTACAATAATAATAGTTATTGTTGTTATTCTCCTTGTTGTTGCTGTTGTTACAAATTGTTTTCAAAGAAATAAAATGCCCGAAATTTCTGTAGTCACACACACGCATATGTATACGAATACACACACACACACACACGCACGCACACACGCACACACACCATCTTATACACACACGCACACAGCATAACCATATTCTCCTTGTCCTTGCCTCCCCCCTCTTTCTCCCTACTCTCTTTCTATCTCTCTCCTACCACCACATCCCATTCCATCCACCTCTGTTATTTACACTTATCTCCCACTACAACCTTTCAATCACTTTCTTCCTCCTCTCTCTCTCTCTCTTCTCCCTCTGAATCTTTCCTTCTCAATATGCATGCCTGCATGTATGTATGTATGTATGTATGTATGTATGTATGTATGTATGTATCTATGTATGTGTGTGTGTATGTATATACACACACACACACACATACATATATCCATCATCTCCTCTCTGTCTCTCTCTCTCCCTTCACTTCTCAAATCTCTCTGTTTTCCTACTTACCTTCCTATCTGCTAAACTATTTATCTACCTGTATACCTATGTGTGTGTATATCTATCTGCCTATCTATCATTTTAAACCCTTACCCCTACCTCAGTTCACCACCTTTCATTCCAACACACACAGACGCTATCTCTGTTTTCTTACTTTCTCTTCTCTTTCCCTCATTCTCCTCCTCTCACAACTACACCACCCGCACCCACCCCAATCACCTTTCTTCATTTGCCCAAATTTGTCAACCAATCCTTCCTTGAGTGACCTTTGACATTTAGAACGCCGGTTTGCCAGAAATATATCGGAGTGGCCTTTAGAAGAATATCCAAACTGATTCGATATCGCAGAGTGTTGGATCGATGGAGGAAGAGGTCTTATTTGCTTCCGGAAACTGTCAAATCTCATCAAAGTTGACGAAGGTAATTCAATGGCGTCTGCGGGAAAATTTTAAGAAGTTGTAAATTTGTAAGAGACCACGTGACCTACATTAGCACATCTCGGTTTCATATGTCTCATGGGGCCCTTGGAAATCTGCTTACCTGCCTACCTACCTATCTATCTACCTACCTATCTACTTTCGTACCTTCCCACCTGTCTACCTTCCTACCTTCCTACCTACAGTTCTATCTATCTATCTATCTATCTATCTATCTATCTATCTATCTATCTATCTATCTATCTATCTATCTATAAAAGCAATTTGAAAGTGAAACACTATCATCTGAGAGTGCCCACATTCTAACAATGTCCAAACTCTGACAACGTCCGCACTCTGACAATTAACTATTCATTGTTTATGTCTTCTGGTAAATATACGCCAAGTGTTACATGGTTAAAGGGGACCAGTTTTACCACTGGTCAAGTTAAAGAGGCTATAATTATCAGATTTATTGAAGTTTCTGACCTTGATAGAGATAGGTTTCAGAAAACTCTGGTTGTAATAACCACCAGGTGTAGAAATTGAGAACAATCTTATCACTAATTTCACAGACACCCATTAACTTCGATCGTTTCCTTCTTAAGACAGCAGGAAGTGATCTGAGGGATATTTGGTTGCTATTTCTAAGAGGTCAAATGAATGGTAAAAACCACGTCTCTTGCGGTCGGCTATGCTGCCATAATGAACCAGTGCGAGAAATAACAGCTAAATCTGCATCAAACCACGTCATAATATTAAAAAAAAAAAAGGTGGGGTGATACTTTGGATAATGTAGTCCTTGATAGACTATGCCTAAGCAAATGTTGGACGGCTGCGACTGGAACATATTTGACCAGAGATCTGCTTCGTCTGGAATAACAGGACGACTCAACAATAAGAAATAAGAAGGATGCAATGTAAAACAAGACGGTGTGGTCACGGTTGTATCGCAAATATTTGCGGATTGCAATATTGAATAGTGAATGGGACAAAAATAAGAGCAATCACCGGACTGTGAAAATCGGTTGCACACAGTATGTGTTTGTGTGTGTACACACGCACTCACACACAATCACACACACGCACACATGCGCGCACACGCACGCAATATTTTATCTACTAATACAATTATAAAGTCCATCGCTGATGTAAATCGAATTCTTTTCTGCGAATCAAGTTTCACGCTGAAGCGATCATCAAACGAGAAAGGAAATCTAGACTAACAATCGTTGTGACATGAAACTGGAACCGCAGAAAAAGTTTAAAAGAGATATGGTCTAGATTTCCTTTCTCGCTTGACGATCACTTCAGCGTGAAACTTATCTATGCCGACAAATCTGGATTGCCCAGTCGCTTCAAAGCCTGGGTGTATCAGCATGCCATGCTGCCCAGGATTTGGGGGTCCCTGTCATTAAACGATGTTAGCATGTCTGCTGTAGAATCCCTAGAGAGGAAGATTAGCAAAATGTTGAAGAGGTGACCTGGCTTACCAAGGAGGCTAAGCAGTATTGCTCTGTATGGGTCAACCAATACATTACGACTGACTCGCATTCAGTGACCTCCCAGATGGGTTCAGAGTGGCAAGAACAAGGGAGGCCTTCAAGAACAGAGATTTCAGTAACACATAAGTAGCATTGAAGTTTGCACAGGTAGCAAGTGTCAGAGGAATGGTTGAAGCAGAATGCTCTGGTTGGGATGGTGATGAGAGGGTGCTCAGGCTTGGGCTATTTCCCAACCCACCAAACTGGAAGTGTCAAAGCAAAAGAGCGTTATATGCTCCAAGAAGTTCGCATAGGCATTGAAGAAAGCTAGCAGGATGTTGGGACTCAGCCAACAAAGAACCTGGACAAGATGGGCCAACGTATAATAGCAGAAAATTACCGTGTTCCCTCTCCAGAAGGCGAACGCTGAGCGCATCAGATTTCTACTCTAGGCTGTCTACGACACTTTACCAAGTCCAGCAAAATACGCCTTACATGGGGCAAGACTGAAGCACCACTCTGTCCCTTGTGCACTAAAAGAGGGTATTTTCAACAACTCCTCAGCATTTTCCCCATGGCCTCAGCCGATGGTCACCACCGCTGGTGGCATAACCAGGTGGCTCAGGGTGGTTGGCATATGATATCGATAACCATTCTGTCCAAGAAAGAAACCATTACTTTTATCAGGGTCGGAGAGAAGTCCAACTCACTGAAATTTCAACGATCATCATGCTTACATTCCTCAGCCCCAGACTGGCCGCTGAGAGAGGAACTCATAGAATGGTTAAACTTCCCAGATCACATCGTACCGACAATACTCTGACCAGAGATAATCATCTAAAATTCCAGCAGACAGATGCTAGTGTGGGAACTGATTGTACTCGAAGAGGAACACAGGCAAAAACCTCACGAGAGGAAGCTTCCGTGACACTGAGATCGTTGCGAGGCAACCGAAGTGGGTTTGTAGGGCGTTCATTTTATAAAGCGTTGGCTGGGCTTGGAATTACTGGGGCAGCAAAGAGAGAGGGCTAGAAATTCCATCGCTGAAGCTGAAGAGAAGGTCTCTAGGGGGCGTTGGATAGAGTGAGCAGAGACCAGGGGTTTGCAGCTTTTAGGATATAGAAGCTGGAACTTGATCAATCCCGGCTGAATTCATCGGGCGAGAGTGTCTGATGAGGAAGGACATGAAACATCCCAGGACTCCAGAAGCATCACTGATGATGCATCCCAGGATATCCGCGGGGAGCGAGATGAACCTTAAAATACATACATATATATATGTGTGTGTGTATATATATGTACATATATATATATATATATATATCTATATATATATATATATTATTATATTATATATATATATATGTTGTGTGTGTGTGTGTATGTTATATCTATATATAATATATATGTGTGGTGTGTGTGTGTGTGTGGGCCTATGTATGTTATATTATATATATATAGTAATACATACCTAATATATATGTATGTATGCTGTGTGTATATGTGTATATATATATATATATATACATATATACATATACATACACGTATGTATATATCTATATATTATATATACATATATATATACATATATGCATACATGTATTTATATATATATGTATACACACACAAAGATATATATATTCATACATACATATGTAAGTGTGTGTGTGCAGTGAGAGGGGGAGAGAAAAAACTAACAACCTAAAGAGAGACAGTTAGATCGGAGAGTGAGATAAACTGAAGGACATACACCCACACATAAATACACCTCGTACCCATACACACATACACACACACACACACCACACACACACACACACACACACGCACGCACACACACCACACACACACACACAACCATGTATGCTGATATAAAACAATTAAATGTTTGCCACAAAGATGACTTCCTATGTCAGTGAATGTAATAATCTTATTTAACAGAGCCTGCCTCCCCCCTGCACAGCTCCCACTACATCTAGGTATGTGTGTATATGCGTAAATGTGCGTGTGTGTGTGTGTGCATGCGTGCATGTGTGTATGTGTATGTGTCATGGCCGAGATCAAAACCCGTCTGTAACAAAGATGGCTGATGCTTCAGTGACTGTGTAAATGGCTAATAAAGTCTTTAAACATTGGGTACGGATGCGGAACTGGACGTCGTTGTTGTTGTTGCTGGTGTTGTTGTTGTAGTGGTTGTGGTGGTGGCGGTAGTAGTATTGATGTAGTGATGTTGTAGTATCTATAGTGTAGTAGTTTTGCTTGACTTCACGTTGATGTTGTTGTTGTTGACGGAGGTGGTGGCATTGAATAAAAGGGATGATCGTATGAGTGATGGCGATGTAGTGGCGTTGATGCTGTTATTATTGTTGTGGTCGTAGCCAAGTAATTATGATGCTGGTGGAGGCGATGGCATCACAGGGTAAGTTTGGTGGTGGTGGTCATGGCGGTGGGAGTAGGAGTGTAATGATGTTGATGTGATGGTGGTGGTGAAGTGGGGGGTGCGTGGAGAAGTTACTGGTGCTGTGGTGGCGGTGGTAGGAGTGACCAACAACCCTGTTCCGAGAATGGAACGTCATAATTTGACATGTCTCACTCCCCCCACGCCCCACCCCGTCTCTTAATGAACCACGTGACTGTCACACATCACATCCGCCACTTCTATGTCTTCTTCCGCACTCCCTACCCCTAACCCCCTACCCCTCTCTCACATCGGAATACATACAAATGTCCCGCTTGCACTGTTCTATGGGCTGCCACAGGCAGCAGCAGCAGCGGCGGCGGCGGCGGTGGTGGTGGTGGTTGGTGGTGGTGGTGGTGGTGGTGATGGTGGTGGTGGTGGTGGTGGTGGTGGTGGTGGTGGTGGTGGTGGTGGTGGTGATAGTAGCAATAATCGTAGTGAGGCTTTGTAAAACGGATTTGTAATCATTATGATCATTATTGATGACATCATCACCATCATCATCACCATCATCATCATAATTATCATCATCATCGCTACCACCACCATGGTAATGATAATGATGATGATGATCATCATCATCATAATTATGATGACCATCATCATCATTATCGTCCTCTTCTTCCTTGTACATCTCCTCTTTCTCTTTCTCCTAATCATCATCACCGCCATCACTACTACCTCCACCACCATCATCATCATCACCACCATCATCATCATCCTCATCAGTGTGGTTGTTGTCTTCGTTAATTTCACGCTCCATTAGTAATCACATCAGTAATCAGTATCCAACAATACTCTGTCTGTGTGTCCCTCACGGCCAATTCGTTGCCCCGGTGTCGCCACCCCAATTACGAACCGCTTAATCTCTCATCGGCCTCCTTCCAACAAAAGTTGGCCGCCTTTTTTTACAGTTTACGCTCGTCTTTTCGATATACACCAACTTCCACCTCCCTCCCCACCCTCCTCACAGCCAATCACCATCATCATCATCAACATCATCACCACCACCACCACCATCTTAACAAGAGTATTATCAACACCACCACCACTACCCCAACTACTACTACTACGACTTCTACTTCTATCAGAATCAAATACACGCACACAGACACACACAAACATACACACACCCTTTTATGTGTGATTATATATACACGCATTAAATTTGACTAAGCTCTTTGGATTTGTGTTATTTTATGTATTAAATATGTAATAATATATATATATATATATATATATATATATAATATATATATATGGTGAACATAATATATACGTATGTATGTATGTATGTATAGAGTATGATACAATGTATTATTTTGTATTTTATATATATGTATATATATGGGCGCAAATGTCGCTGTGTGGTAAGAAAATTACTTCTCAACCACAAAGTTCCGGGTTCAGTTCCACGGCGTCGCACCTTGGGCTGGTGTCTTCTACTATAGCCTCGAGCCGACCAAAGCCTTGTGAGTGGACTTGGTAGATGGAAACTGTAAGAAGCCTGTCATATACATATATATATATATGTGTGTGTGTGTGTGTGTGTGTGTATGAGTGTATGTCTTTGTGTCTGTCTTTGTCCCGATGTTGATGTGTTTACGTCCCCGAAACATAGCATTTCTGCAAAAGAAACCGATAGAACAAGTACTAGACTTACAAAGAATAAATCCTGGGGTTGATTCGTTCGACTAAAGGCGGTGCTCCAGCATGGTCACAGTCAAGTGACTGAAATGTGTAAAAGAGTATTGTTCGACAGGAGAGTCGACCATCATCATCTTTATTATTGTTGTAGTTGTTATTATTATTATTGTTGTAGAACAGTTTGGGAAAGATACTTTGTATGTCTGTGTTGCATATGATGCACAGTCAGTTTCCCAGCAACACAAGTTGATGTCACACCATTTGTACGACGTTGGCAATTACGGTTTGGCCAAATAAGTAAATCTATCGGAAGAGCGGCTTCTGCTTGTACTGCGTGGCTTCTTGACGGAATCAATGCAGTTCAGATGTCGTTCAGTGCATATTTTCTATCGTTGTTGCCGTTTGTTAATCCTTTGGTAGATCTGGATTAAACACATCAACGATCAAAGCCTCGATGTGGTCGGAGAAAGCTGCAACAAGAAAAGAAAATACATGACACAAGGAGAAAGTCTTGACGCTTTCTTAAAATATGTCCAAATGTTATGTATCTTGTCTTAACAGAGAAGACACTCCGATGAGACAAAAGTTGAAACACCTGGCCATATTGTGCGAATCTAAAACCCAGTGCGTTACATATGTGTATGTGTGCATGTGTGTGTGTATAGATAGATAGATGTATATGCAATATGTATGTATGTATATGTATATATACGTACACAATATATATGTACATATATATACATACATATATATATACATATATATATATATATATATACATATGTATATATGCATGTGGTGTGTTGAATATATATATATATATATATGTATATATACACACACGAGACACACACATATATATATATACATATATACATATATACACACCACACATTTATATATTATATATATATTATATATATATATATATAATATATATATATATATATATATATATTCATATATATATATATATACATACGTACATGCATACAAATATATCTATACATATATTTCCATACATATATTAATATATAAAACGAAATCTTAAGGTATGTACATAATCGTATGCCCTCTACGTAACTCCACCACCACCAACCACCACCAACACCACACACCATAAACAACAACAATAACAG